>NC_142807.1:41589327-41807063 GCF_049724085.1 Artemia sp. Qi Xiang Cuo | reverse complement strand
ATAGCCCACAATTATGAAATTAGGCCATAATGATTTAAAAATAAATATTACCTTAAAAAAATCAAAAGGCATTGTGTTTGAGGTGTCTCAAATAAGACACCTAAGAAATATTTTGATAACGACTGGGGGTAAACGACTTTTGGGGATACTACTATTACTACTTCTGTTCTTACAATTTAAACAAATAAAAAGACTGTAAGTGTACCCAGGTTGTCAAAGAGCATAGATGGAATCTATTTATTTGGCAATCTGTCATCCTTCATCCGCAAAACGAGCCCTAGCCACCTCAACCTTTCTTTCATTATATCCCTAGAAAGCAGTATTGAATCACGTTTTTCGAACAGCCTACTGTAACGGGGACTCATTGTATTGGTACTCAGACGTTCTAGTGCCATTTTTAAGATTCGGAGTGATGGGGGGGTGGATACTCCCCCAACCTCGTATTTTCCCGATATGTAGCCTTATCTTATATAAATTTTGAGATGGCCATTTGTTGTCGTAGAAACTTCGATTAGGGCTCATTCGATTGGAAATTGAAAGGGGTAGTGCCCTTTTTAATAATCGAAAATGATTGAAGGGTAACTAACCCCTCCTCCCAAGCCCACCATTTCCCCAAACACATCCAATCAAAATTTTTAGATAGGCATTTTGTTCAACATAATTGGAGGGTCCAGAAATTATGTCTTTGAGGATGACACCCCCCCTCCCCCACAGCTCTCGGGGCAAAGGTTATAAGTTATACCCTGGGGAATATAAGGTATCATAGGCATCCACTCAAAATTTTGAGACAGCCATTTTGTTCAGCATAGTAGAATGGTCCAGCGACAATGTCTTTAGGGATATTAGGCATGTCAACTCCTCACCATTATGCAATTGGCTCATTATGCTTTAAAACTTAATGTTGCTATAAAATAAATCAAAAGGCATTGTGTTTATGGTTGCCAATAAGATACCTCAGCAATATATTGAGAACAACTGGTGGTAATACGTTAAATTTTTGGGAATACTACTATTACTACTTGTGCTCTTACAATTTAAATAAACAAGAAGATTGTAAGTGTATCCAGGTTGTCAAAGAGCAAAGATAGAACCCCCCCCCCCCACAATCCCAGGGGTCATATAAGGTTCCTATATAGAAAGGGTGATCGTATAAACTTCGGAGGGGACTCATTGGATTGCTAATCAGAAGTTTTAGTTCCCTTTTTGAGATTCAGAGTGATGGGAGGATGAATACCACCCTCCACACCTCGTATTTTCCCGAAATGCATCTGATAGAAATTTTGACATGACTATTTGTTGTTGTAGAAATTTCGAAAAAAGCTAATTCGATTGGAAATTGAAAGGACTAGTGCCCTTTTTAATAGTCGAAAGTGATTGGAGGGCAACTAAACCCCTCTCCCATGCCCACTATTTCCCCATTTTATTTATTTAAATGGGTATGGATTTAGAGAGTATTAATAAAACAGTCCAGCAACAATGTCTTTAGGGATATTAGGCACGCCAAATGCCCACAATTATGAAATTAGGCCATTATGCTTTAAAACTAAATATTACCTTAAAAAAATCAAAAGGCATTGTGTTTGAGGTGTCTCCAATAAGACACCTCAGCAATATATTGAGAACGACTGGGGGTAAACGACTTTTGGGGATACTACTATTACTACTTCTGTTCTTACAATTTAAACAAATAAAAAGACTGTAAGTGTATCCAGGTTGTCAAAGAGCATAGATGGAATCTATTTCTTTGGCAATCTGTCATCCTTCATCCCCAAAACGAGCCCTAGCCACCTCAACCTTTCTTTCATTATATCCTTAGAAAGCAGTATTGAAGCACATTTTTTGTACAGCCTACTGTTTGAAATAAAGTCTGCCAGCCAGGTACCCAGAACAATCTGTAAGCAATTTCTATGGAAAACATCTAGCAAATCTTCATCCACTTTTTGGAGCGCCCATGCTTTAGAGCCATATTTGACCACTGTCATCACTGTAGCTTTTAATATTCTAATCTTAGTTTGCAGACTTATCTTCCTATTGTTCCAAACTTTTTTTTAACTGTGAAAAAACAGCCTGAGCCTTGGCTGTTCTACTTTTAACATCTTCACTGCTCCCACTGTCTTTACTAATAATACTACCAAGGTAAGTAAAGCTGCCCACCTGATCAATTTTTTCATTACCCAACTTCACCTTTTCATCCTCGCTTAGTCCTAGCCTTAGTGACTTAAATCTTCTTAACATTAATTTTCAAACCTATTCTAGCACCCTGAACTTGCAAAACCTCTAAAAGTTCATTCAGTTTGCTCACACTTTCATCTAGGATGCTTAAATCATCAGTATAATCTAAGTCTTTTTCCTTATTCTCGTACATAGCACTAATCACTTTGATGTATTTGTCTGGTATATGCTATTAGAATAGAGAATAGAAAAAAAAGGACAACACAGAACTTGCTAACAGTACTGTAGAAATTTAGAATACGAATTTCCACAAAACTTAACAGCAAAAAGATGAAAACTTCTCAGATGAGAGACAAATAGGGATGAAACAAGCAAGAGAGAAACAGGAATAGATAGAGAGTATTTGCTATCTCCAATTTTACATTGATTTCAACAAAACTACATAAGTTTTTGACAGATTTTAGCTCAAACTTAAGGTAAATTCTTTCCCAAATTGGAGTCACTTACTAAAGGGTTTTGAAATAAAACCTTAATTCATGTAACCTATAGATTATAAATTAAACAAACATTCTCTATGCCACAAACACAATTTTTGGATTGTGAAAAACTGTTATAAATTAAAAAGAACTTTACTTACAGCAAATACTGCATTTTGCAGTCCAAATGGTATTGGTGTTAACCTTGAAATCATGACTACTTTGAATGAGTCAGAACCAGATATAACCATCAGCAAAGCCTTAAACATATCACCACTCAACAATCTCTCTGCTATACATTTTGCACAAAAGTACTTCACAGTTATATGTGAAACTAAAACACCAATACTGGCAGTTGTCACTACAACTAACATCCCATTTACCATGCCAAATAAAAATCCACATGCTAAATTTAGCAATATATAACCCCATGTGAAGGGTAAAGAAACAATGGTAAACATGATAACAAATATAAAATAAATAATAGGTGGTGATAGAGATTCTGCCCATAAAAGCAAACTGGATACATATTCTTTGAATTCAATGGCAAAAAACGTCAAAAAACTAAGGGTTAACACAGATGTAAGCAGCTGACATACTGTCCCAGGAGAAAGACAGCTACAATTAACAGATTCATTGGCTATATCTGGTGTTACTCTGCCGTTCTTTCCATCCATTTTATAGTTGTTGAGTTGCAGTTTATCAGCCTAAAACATATAAAGATATATGATTGGCATATTGACTAGCAGTTTTGTAATCTGTTAACAACTTGCTTTACTTCAAGCTGCTGAGGCTGTAAAATTACATTCAATAACTTTAGCCACATTAAATTTTTGTTGTTGTTGTTGTTTTTATTATACTCAGGCATCACTATCATTAAGTGCTCAGTAGCCAACAACAGTTAATCTTCCCATAGCCAGAGCAGTAAATATGGAGTCAAGGAACAGGTATCCATTTACTGCTAGGGAGTTCTGTGGAGGTATTAGAAACTGAGGCTTTGGATTCAGAAATGGAGAGTAGAACCTAGAATTCTCAAGAGTAGGGCTTGCTGTAAAAATAAACTCCCTGGTGAAGGCATCTACATATTAAACACCAGCCCAGATAAGTATAATACTAAAGTTACTTATCTACAATAAACTAAAACTTAAAATGGATCTAACTTGGACACCAAACATTTATTAGTCAAACTTTGTTCTACAAAGATTGCAAAATGGACTCAAAACTACTAAAACCTTTTTTAATATTTTTTTTTATATACTTTTGACTCTTTTTAAAGAGCATATTAGGTCCTAAACTAAAAGAGATAAGTATGTCTAAGTAAGTATGTCATGGTTGGTGGTTGATTTGACATGGTTCAAAAAATTAAATCTGAACAATGAGACACCATTAAAATCACAGTGTTAACCAGCCATCATCTCACAAGAGGACATTTAAAGAAGCGACCTAAATTAAGCTACATATCAAGAATCCGTCAAATGTATTTTTCAAGAAGAGTAATTAACCAGTGGAATGAATTGAAGGACTCTACTGTCAGCACTCCTTCCATCCAGTCTTTCAAACATCAACTTGACAAGGAGTGGGAGAAGAAACAGTGGAGGTTCGCTGGGAGTCATCAACTCAAGAGCACTACAGGTCCACACAACCTTAAAGCTCTCAAATGGATTAAGGTGATTCAGGTAAGGTGAATTATAAAGCACTAGTCTGGTCTCTGTATGTAGCAAATTACCTGACAATAGGATACTTTTTAGACTGAGAGATGCTGTAGACAAAGTTATGAAAGAAGAACAGTGTGGTTTTAGGAAGGATAGAGGATGCTTCAACAAAGTTTTCACTCTTAAATTAATAATTGAGAAGTGACTGAGTTATCAAACCCCTTTAGTCCTTAGTTTTAAAGATGAGCAGTTGGGTTCAGCTGATAGAAGAGCAGTAGTGAAGATCCTTTCCTTGTAAGGTATACCATATAAATATGTTAAAGTGATTAGTGCTATGTACAATAATAACACAGCTGCGGTTAAGGAAGGAATTGAAGTTTCTAGCTGTTTTTCTTTAATTAAATCAGGAGTTAATCAGGGCAGTGTTCTATCTCCATTTATTTTGATTATATTAATGGACTTTGTCCTAAGGAGCACAGAAAGGCAATGGAAGAACACAGAATCAAATTGGGAAGTAAACTCTCTTAGAATTAGATTATACTGATCATTGAAGCATCCTAGATGAAAATGTTAACAAAATAAACAAAATATTATTAACAAAATATTTTTAGAGGTTTTGCAAATTCCTGGTGCAAGAATAAGTTATGTTAAGAAGACTTAGTTGCTAAGACTAGGAATAAATGAAGGTGATGTTGAGTAGCAAGAAGACTGATCGAGAGGATAGCTTCACTTACCAAGGTAGTATTATTAGTAAAGATTTTGGGTGCAGTGAAGATGTTAAAAGCAGAATAGCCAAGGCCCAGGGTGTTTTTTCACAGTTGAAGTTTGGAAGAATAGGAAGATTGGTCTGCAAACCAGGACTAGAATATTCCATAGATGTATTCCAGAGAAATTGCCTACAGATTGTTTAGGAATTGTACCCACATTGCCTACAGATTGACTGTACCTCAAACAGTAAGCTGTACAAAAATGTGGTTCAATCCTGCTTTCTAGGACTAAAATGAAAGGGGATGAGATGGCTAGGGCACATTCTGCAAATGAAGGATGACAGATTGCCAAAGTTTGTCCTTATCAGCCAACTGTCTAGGGCTAATCAAAAAGGGGTAAGAGGGTGTTGTAAGGAAAGATTTAAGGAAAACAAGAGCTTCTTGGTAGGGTGTAAAGAGGGAGGCTTCAAATAGGCTGGGATGGAGGAGGAGCGTGCATAGCTTTGTTGGCCTTAGATGGCTTGTGTGGCACCCCCTGAAGCAGTAAATTCCTAGTGGGCTATATAATTTAGCTAAGATTAAAGTGAAAACATCATTTACCCTGAAATTTACTAAAATTTCACTAGAAATTTACCCTGAAACCTTACCAGAATTGAAATAATACTAGACTGCAACACAGATTTTTCTCCAACCGTGTGGTTGACCTATGGAACTCTCTTAGCCAGAACATAGTCATGTCTGCTAGTACTGAAACCTTCAAGTCAGAAATCAACAGAGATTGATGCAGCAAGCCATGGTACACAGTTTGGGATGTACCTAATGAGGCTAATGAGAGAAAGGATGAGATAGCAAGGGCACATTATGCAAATGAAGGACAACAGATTGCTAAAGTTTGTCCTTATCAGCCAACTGTCTTGGAATAAAAAAAAAGTAGCTCAATCCGAAATAGGGTGAGAGGATGCTGTAAGGAAACATTTAAAGGACACAAGAACTTCTTGGAAGGGTGTAAAGAGGTTTTAAATAGACCAGGATGGAGGAGGAGTGTGCATAGCTGTGTTGGCCTCAGGTGGCTTGTGTGGCATGCCCTGAAGAGTTACCAAAAATGAAGTAGTACTAGTCTGCAACACAAATTTTTCTCCAACAGTGAGGTTGACTTAAGGAACTCTTAGCCAGAATATAGTCATGTCTCCTAGTATTAAACCCTTCAAGTCAGCCATCAACAGAGGTTGGTGCATTCAAGCCATGGCACACAGTTTGGGATTCACATGACAAGCTCAGTCCCCCATAGCCTATCATTGACCAGGATCTACAGGATTTGACCTTATTTCTGGCAAGTGTAATTTAAGTCAATTCAATTTATATATAGCCTATAGGCTACTAAGGCAACCCTATATTATGGACCATGATGGTAGGGGGGGGGGGGTGTAATGTCAGAAATGTAAATATGATATTTGATAAGTGCATAAAATAAGGAATCTAATATTCAAGAAACCAGCTTCTAGATTCACATGTCAGTTTGCAAGGCTACCATAAAGTATCCAACTTGTCATCCAATTATTGCCACTGGGGAACACTGGCACTGGTCAAAACCTCTTTCACTGTCACCCCAATTAGCTACTCTACTGGATGCGCCCACATGCTGAAACCATCTTTTTGATATTTCAGTTACTGAAAATAAAAGCCACCCTCCTGTCAGAATTGGCTGTGTATACAGGAGTCCATCTGTGCCAAAACCTGAGGAAACTGATAGGAAACTGGCAGAGCTCATCTGCAAAATTACAGACACCCACCATGGGGACCTAATAATTCCAGGTGACCATCAACCTGCCTAACATAACCTGAAAAGACCAGTTTCCCTATGTCTCTTCTGGTCCTACAAGCCCAATTGTTGACATTGTTCATGATGCTCTTCTCCACCAAATCGTCAACCCGCCAACATGTTTTAGGGATGGTCAGCAACCAGGCCTTCTCAACTTAATATTTCTCTGAAGACCAGAAGCTCTGCTATCCACCTATACATGCCCCCAATTGGGAAGAGTGACCATGTGGCCATACATATTAGAACAACTTTCCTCAGAACAACAAATCACTACATCAAGAAGGCCTTCATTAATTATGAGAAGATTTGAATGGATCTTGGCAGCATTACATGAGATAATGTCTTATCTGCCTCTCTAGAACAGCAATGGCAGCACTTCAAAGGATTAATAATAAATAAAGCAAACCAATACACCTCAAGTAAACTTATCCCCAAACCAGAAACACTCCCAGTAATGGCAAAAGGGATTAAGAGGGAAATCAACTATAAAAGAAGATATTGAAAAAAATACAAAAAGTACCAATTACCTGAATACAGAGAGAAGCATTGCAATAGCCAGAACAAACTGAAGAACTTGATGCAGGCCTTGCATATGAATTTTGAATCTAAACTTGCTGATGAAGCCAAGACTAACACAAAAAAGTTTTGGCAGCATGTCTCTAGCCAAGACCACAATAGACAATGTATTAAAAAATAGATAACAAGCAAGATGGAGAAGTTAAAGAGACTAATGAACTTGCTAATGTACTGAAACAACAATATGCCTCAGTTTTCACCACTGAGCCTGGTGGCCCTTTACCTTCCTCACCAAACTATAATATATAAACCCCAATGGAGGGCACCACGGTATCATCTACTGAGATCCTTAAACATTTGAAAAAGTTGAATCCTAACAAGTCACCAGGACCTGATAATATACATCCTAGGCTACTAAAAGAAATTGCAGAAGTGATAGCAGATCCCCTGACAAGAATCTTCTAGACATCACTTACCACTAGAGAGCTCCCCACAGACTGGAAAGTAGCCAATATAACTCCAGTATTCAAAATATGACTTTACCAAGCCTGAGAATTATCAACCTATCAGCCTAACCTCAGTCGTGGTTAAGATGATTGAACGCATAGTTAATGATTCATTGCTCAAACATTTAACCACAAACAAGATCTTGTCATCCAAGCAGCATGGATTCCAGTCAGGAAAATCAACTAAAACAAACTTGTTGGGACCATATGTGATAATTACAAACCTGATTGACCAAGGACATCCAGTTGACCAACTGCTGCTAGACTTTGCTAAGGCCTTTGACAAAGTGCCCCATAGTTGACTGCTCTCAAAATTTTTGGCTGCTGGTATATCAATACATCCCTGATAGCCGGCTGATGAATTTTCTCACTAACTGCAAGCAGAAAGTCTATTTATTTGAGACAGGTGGCCAGCCAATCTACTCTGACAAGGCCATAGTAATGAGTGGGGTACCACAGGGAACTGTATTAGGCCCAACACTTTTCCTGATTTACATGAACAATATTTCCAATCATGTGGATAACAATATGCATTTGTTTGCTGATGATCCAAACTTTTTGGCATTGCTAAGCCACAGACAATCCAACACGATCTTGACAGGTTGCAAAATTGGACTCAAGACTGGCTTCTCCAATTCAATACAAGCAAATGCTGTATTTTGCACCTTGGACCTACTAACCCAATGGCCACATATTGAATTTTAAATCCAATCAGTAATACAAAGGACCATCTAGTGAAAAAAGAAGAAGAAAGGGACCTTGGTGTGATTGTTGATGGGGGGGTTGAGGTTCCACAGCCATGTCCAGCATGTTGTCTCCCAAGCAAACTCTACCCTTGGCCTATTTAAAAAGGACCATCAGTAGCCAAGAGGCAACAATATTCATAAAACTTTTTAAGGCTGATTTTGGCATGTGCCTGGCTGGCCCTTCTTACCAGCAATATGTTAGGCTCATTGAAAATGTCCAGAGGCAAGCAACACAGTGCATGAAAAGCCTAAAGTTGGCTTCATATAAGGAATGTCTCAAGCAGCTCAAACTACCTACCCTTGTCTATAGACACATGTGTACAGAGGCGTCATTGGGGGGGGGAGGGCTGGCTGAGGCTATAGCCCCACCCTGATTTTAGAAGGGGTCCCAAATTAGGCCCAACACTTTTCCTGATTTACATGAACAATATTTCCAATCATGTGGATAACAATATACATTTGTTTGCTGATGATCCAAACTTTTTGGAATTGCTAACCCACTTTTTGGAATTGTCATAATCTCTGTTGATTTGGTTTTAAGTGTGAAAAAAATTGCATAGAAAAGTTATCTCAATTAAAACAAATCCATTTCTAATTTAGCTGTAATTCACAATTATTTGGGCTAAATTCCCAAACAAATTTATTTAATATTCCTTTTACATATATTGTAACATATTTTATTGCATTGATGTTACAGCTATGATGACCAACTTTCACTACAATAAAGTAATTGACCCAGGGTCAGTAATAAAATTATAAATTGTAATTACAATGGAGCAGTGATCCTTTCCATATATACCTATTATGTACTCTACATTTCTTTGGGACTGTTTGTGAATCTGTTCTGAGTTGTGTGTGACTCAGGTCTTCTCTGTTTCTGGACTTAGTAAATAAAACAAAATTTTGTACAATGGCAGACTTTTTGAATTCCAAGTAGCCATAAACGTATTATTATTAATAGAAGCCAGACCACATGGGATTTTGAAACTTCCTTGTGCTTTTTCTTCTTCCAGTCAACATGTTAAATTTGAAATCATTCAAAATGATTATTTCATGAATTTTGTTTCTTAAATTGTCTTGAAATTTAGCTTCTTGAATTGGAAAAAATCAAAGAGGGAATTTTCCAACCAGTATTTTTTTTAGAGTTCAGGAAAGATAAGAAAGACAAGAAAAAATATATTATATAACAGGACAATTCAAAGAATCAATAAAGATTTTGAAGAATAATACTTAATCTCACACACCAAAGATCAGAACAAAATGGGAATATGAAAAAGGAACATTTGTTAATAAGACAGTTAAAAAGAAATTGTACTAACAATCAAAGACCAAATATTTTGACTTCACAAACGAAAGGATTTATCAGCAGGGGGGGGGGGGCGTAGCTTGAAACAACCTATAAAAAAAGTGAGAAAAAATTAGAAATTTAAAAGATAATAGCTATACAAAAACAACCTGAGCATAAAAAGAAAAACTCAGACTAATCAATTGGTGTCAGTTCAAGAAAATTAATGATGAGGAAGAGGAATTTACTGCTGAACATCCAGAGGGGGTGAAAATTTGTTGTTTATTAAATTTTTCTTTGAAAATTCCAAGGCAGTGTCATAAGCAACCAATTTTCAGGTGGGCAAGCCTGTGTTATATCAACTGCACCACATGCAATTTTTATTAACTGCCATCCTCATAGACTCAACCTTGTGTTGGGTCATTCCATTCAGGACTTGAGATGAATGGCTCCTTTTTTCTTCACTCTTTAAGAGCAATACTGTTTAACCACAAATAGTAGTACACCCTACCAACTGTTTGTTAGTATTCAGAAAGTTTTTGGCATAACATGTCTTCAGCTGGAGAAATCATCTACTAGAAGATGGGCACACTGGAATATGTCAGTGAGCAAAGTACTGAATAGATACAACTGTATTTTGGCTGTTTTATGAATTAGCAGGACATTAGTAATGGGGAATCTGCTGCTCAGGTGCACGGACTCATAACCATACATCAGACATTTGAATTTATATTTATACTCAATCCAGGAAAAAAAAATTCTGCCATGAACTCTGTGTGAGCAGCTGCAGAATTTAGACCTAGTTTTCTCTAGTAGCTAGTGGTCTTATTGTAGGTATGCAAGATAAAATTATAGACATGCAAACCAATGATGGTTTTGAAGAAATTTTTCGTAAAGCAAAATAATTTTCTTGTGAGTGGAGTCTGGATGAAGACCTTTTGCAACATTTTCAGAATTATTATTCGTCACGTAAAAGCCAAAGCGTGTACAGGAAGTAGCTTCCCGCTTACGTGATTATGTAACCATTTCGACATTAGGAAAAAGCAATCTTACTGAAGTGAAAAATAAACTAAAATACTTTTAGAAGGGGTCATTTACTTGAGACAGACAGATTGTGCTCCAAGTTTGAAAGTTGCTTTGTGAATCCACCTTGCACTGTACCAATACTAGCCAACTAGCTAGTATAGCATTGCATTACAAAGAAGCTTACATTGACACAATTCTGTTGGCCTTGCAAATGGATCTTGTGAGAAGATGTACACTCATTAGTTAATACACAAAAATATTTCTTTGAACTTTGCAATTGTCTGAAAGCAGTGTCAATAGCATATTCAAAAATTTGAAAATTATGCAACTCTTCATTACTCTGTCTATTACAAGGGCTAGTAGTGAGAGATTCTTTCTATGCTAAGCCTGATTAAAACCTATTTAAGATCAACAGTAGGCGACGAAAAGCTCAGTGACCTGACGTTGATATTTAGTGAAAAGGCTCTTAGGAAATTGTTTGACTTCAGTGCTATGGTTAGGAAATATTTTTAAACATATAAAATTATTGTATAAAATTAAAGAATATAAAATATATTGTTAGAAAGATAGTTTTAGAAAAATGAGACCTTATTGGTTCTCAGTGTTACAATAAAGCTGTAAATTACTTTCCAAGTTAAGTTCTCTGTGTATTCATTAAACACTTTTAAATTGCTTCTTACTATTATTAGTTGATTTTAGGAGAGACCTGTGCTAACCACTATGAAGAATTATTGCTCTTCAATAACTGTGAGCCGACCAATTAAGGGGGCCCATAGAGGTTGCTTAGCCCCTCCTTAGTTCAGAATGAAATGACACCACTGCATGTGTAGTGATATGATGCTGACTTATAAACTCCAAAAGCAAAACTCTACCATCTTCAAAGGGAACCACAGTACCAGCTATCATCTCACAAGAGGACATTCAAAGAAGCTACCAAAATTAAGCTCCAGATTAAGAATCCATCATTATTTTTCAAGAAAAGTAATTAACCAGTGGAATGAATTGAGGGACTCTACTGTCAGTGATCTTTACACCCAGTCTTTTAAACATCAGCTTCACAATGAGTGGGAAAATAAGCAGTGGATATTCAACTGGGAGTCATTAACTCAAGAGCACTACACATCTGGAGGGCCTTAAAGCTCTCAAATGGACTAAGGTAAGGTGAATAGTAGACTAATAAGGTAAAATTCTACTTTAGCTACTTTTGGCCACCTTGGGAAAGGGGTTAGGTTAGGAAAATGAAACTTTCAGGGATGGGTCTACAGGCTAAAGTATGTCCTGTGAAGGTATTTTGAGGTACCTTCCTCTATTCTTTCTCTCTCTAGAGGGTCCTGACCTTTAAAAAACTGTATGTTATCAAAGTGAAACCTTGCAAAATAGATCTTCTGCTTAAATGAAGTTCAACAAAATAGTTTTCAGCTTCACAACTTTGCTTAATCCTAATTTATAAGGTTTTAAAGATGTGCAAACACATTTCCTAAATTTTGGAAAAAAAAAACATTGATATGGATTAAAATTCTACTCAAATAAAAGGAATTGCAATTTCAGAAATAAAGCCAGAGAAAAAGGAACTGATAACTGAAAATTAAGATAAAATGTTGTTTTGTCAAAATGTCAATAGGTAGGCCTATAGGACCTGGGTAAAAATTTACAATTGCTACTCTTGATAAGGAGACATGTTAAGAAAACAATTCTTACTTTAAAATATGTATAATAATCCTAGTTAACATATTATCCAAGGGGAGAACCTTTATCCACAAATCTTTCCTCTTTTTCCAACTTAAAAGAAAAAAAAATACAATTTTTGCATACAGTACTCTCAATGCAATGTGTAAATCTTTTGAAATTGTTGCTATAAATTTGTTTTCATAGATGACATTGAATCCTGTTATTAAGTTCCATTTTTTTTTAACAAGATTTTAAAATACACTTCTAAGACATTGAAGAATATCTCAGAATCTATATACTAACAGAATATATATCCCTACCCCCCTAGTGTGCAAATATATACCCAAAATTACATTTTGAGTCTAAATATAATATTAATTTGAATAACAGATGAATTTTTTCCCCATGATGTGAAACTATATACCCTGACTTTGATATTTTTAGGTGTTGAGGTAAGGTTCATTTGGTTATATTTAGATTCAGAATACAATTTTGGGTATATATTTGCACACTAGGGAGGTGGGGGTATATATTCTGTTAGTATATGGTTTCTAAGATATTCTCCAATGTCTTAGAAGGGTATTTTGAAATTTTGTTTAAAAAAATTGAACTTAATAACAGGATTCAACATCATCTATAAAAACAAATTTATAGCAACAATTTCAAAAGATTTACACATTGCATTGAGAGCATGCAAAAATACAAATTTCTTTTCTTTTAAGTCTGAAAAAGAAGGAAAAAAGGGGAAAGACTTGAGGTTAAAGGTTCTCCCCTTGGATAATGTTAACTAGGATCATTATACATATTTTAAAGTAAGAATTGTTTTCTTAACATCTCTCCTTATCAAGAGTAGCAATTGTAACTTTTTACCTTGACCTGTCATGTGGGCAAATTTCAGGACCCTCTAGAGGGAGAAGGAGTGAAGATAGGTAGGCTACTTCAAAATACCTTCCTGGGACATAGGCCTATTTTAGCCTTTAGACCAATCTCTGAAAGTTTCATTTCCCTAATCTAACTACTTTCCAAGATATCAAAAAGTAGCTAAAGTAGAAGGTAAATATCTACCAAATCATATTATTGAGTTAGGAATAAAGTGAATACACCATTTGATGCCTTTTTTAGGTCAATATATACCAAATCATATTATTGAGTTAGGACTAAAGTGAATACACCCATTTGATGCCTTTTTTTATGCTTTTTACTAAGATAAAACGCATTTATAGCGGAATTGAATTACAGCCCCCCCCCCCCTATATAGGCTATACCTAACCTACCCCTGCATTGGCCGATATAGGGGGGGGGGGCTGAAATTCATTTCCGATAGAAATGCTTATTATATTCGTAATCAGCATAAAAAAAGGCATGGAATGGTGTATTCACTTTAGTCCTAACTCAATAATATGATTTGGTATAAATTGACCCTTTTTTATGCTGATTACAAATATAATAATCATTTCTATTGGAAATGAATTTCAGCCCCCCCCCCTATAGGCCAGTCAATATATACCAAATCATACTATTGAGTTTTAAATAAAGTGAATACACCATTTGATGCCTTTTTTTATGCTGATTATGAATATAATAAGCATTTCTATTGGAAATGAATTTCACCCCCCCCCCCTATATAGGCTATACCTAGCCTAACCTAACCCTGAATTGGCATATATAGGGGGGGGGGGGACTGAAATTCATTTCCAATAGAAATGCTTATTATATTTTTAATCATAATAAAAAAGGGCATCGAATGGTGTATTCACTTTATTCCTAACTCTATAATCTGATTTGGTAGATATTGACCTATATGCCAATTCAGGGTTAGGTTGTAGAAATATATACCCTGAAATGGCATATATAGGGGGGGTGCTGAAATTCATTTCCAATAGAAATGATTATTATATTCATAATCAGCAAAAAAAAGCATCAAATGGTATATTCACTTTATTCCTAGCTCAATAGGGTAAGACACCCAGTAGTCGGACACTTCAATCACTTTGAAAACTTTTTGACATTTAAACTACTCTAATTACTGTATTATACCACCTAGAAACTTAATTTTTGTATCAAAAAATTTCTGAAGAATTTCTGAACAAGAAGGTTACTAATTCAAATAGTTTCACTTGTACAGCGCCTCCTATTTTTGAATTTACTAACAAGTGACAATTCTGCCTAAACTCGGACATACAAACGGCTCAGTGTAAATAGTGATTAAAATAGTATAAAAGATAATGTCCAAGAATAGGCAGGTGGCCGACTACTGGGTGTCTTACCCTAATATGATTTGGTAGATATTTACCAAGTACAATTTTACTGACTAATAATTTTATTTGTTTAGCTCATTTTCTTTTAAATTACCTTAAATCACAGCTTGGAGTGAAATAAGGACTTTCAATCCTGTTGAATCACTCCTTATGATGACTGTTGTAGTTGGTTAAGTTCTGGTGGAAGATTCTGGTGCTTCCCAGTCAAACTTCCATGGTGTATCTTTCCACTCAGCATCCAGATGCCGTTTGAAAGCATCTGTTGATTCAGCAGCAACAGTGTCCTCCTTGAGGTTATTCCAGAGGTTCTCAATCCGATTCGAGAAGAAATTGCATCTTGCTCCAGTTGTAGCGTGATGTTTGCGGATTCGTCTAAGGTGTCCTTGTGTTTTGTGGGAGGTGTCGATCTCCAGGATCTCATTTTCTCGATTGGTTGAGAGGAGTTTGTGCGCCTGGATCATGTCTCCACGTTTCCGTCTGTATACTAAGGAGGGGAGGTTGAGTTCCTTCAGCCGTTCACTGTATGTCTTGTTTTCCATGCCGACAATCATCTTAGTGGCCCTTCGTTGGATTTGCTCAAGAACTGCATGGTCCTTTTTGAATCGAGGGGTGGCCAGTATTGTCCCCACCTCCAGTCTAGGTCTTACTAATCCTTTGTAGAGTTTGGTGATTACGTGTTTACTCCTACTGGTGATGCTGTGTTTGATGATGCCTAGGGCTCTACTAGCATTGGCTGAGATTTTTTGTGAGTGGGAGCTGAATTTCAACTGGGAGTCAACGATGACGCCAAGGTCACTCTCCTCCTGGACAGGCTCAATTGTGTGGTGACTTCCAGAATTTTGGAGTTCCTAGTTAACTCCTTTAACTTCCTAGTTAAAGTGTTAACTAGGCTAAATATTTACTGAAACTGGTACTCTAACCCTATTTTTATAACATAAGATTGTAACTATGCAACATATAAAGAGGTTAAACTTTAAAATAGCTCCCAGAAATTAAGTTTGGAAAGTAGATAAATTCTTGAATGTTTTATTAACCTTGATCTACAGCTTTCAAAGAAAGCCTACAAAACTTGTTTGCTTATCTAAAAATTGACTGAATAGGTTAAGTTACTTTTCACCAGAACAATATATGCGATAACAACAATAATATTACTTACAAATATATTCAGGCTTTCCTCTTATTATGGGATAGGCTAATAAAATGAACAGAAATGTAGGTCAGGGTAAAATGCTCATTTTTCCGTTGTTTCTTCGAAAAACGGAATTTATTACAGGAACGTCATCTATTTTGTAATTCGCAGACAAGCAGTGTTCCATAGTCACGCTTGAATCATCTTTTCCGTCAACACGACAAGGAATTATACCGTTTTATTTGATTTTCTTAAAACACAGTGGGTTTTTAATTTCCAAAATATTTAAATTATGACAGGAAAATCTGTTGTTTTCTATGACGACATAGAAATTATAAATTCAAAATACATGGTTAATTGATGACTATTGTAATGAATGTTTGTCCTGGCATAGTGGTTTTGACCTTAGCTTGGAATACGGAACTCAGATATCGACTTCTGCTGTAGCAGCACATTGCAGGACTTACACAGGGATCGTCCCTAGTAGTCAAGAAGTTTCGTTAATCTGATAATTTACTTACTATTGTAATGATAATTCGAGCGCGTTCAAAAAGGTCAACGTGCATTAGAAATCATTATTTAACTGGATAAAGGGTGATAGCTGGTTAATTCAGTACTAAAGGGTATTAAAGTTTGACATTTGAAATTAGCAATTACCACTAAAAAATGCGCTTGATTTGCGTTTCGGAGCCAACCCAAAAGGTGCAGATCAAAAGCTGAGGAGCAAAATGTCAACATGATGTTAAAAGTCTGTTGACTTTATAATGCTAATTCAAATTCGGCTCATATTGCTACTCCAAAAAGCCCAGCCGGGGGAACACTGCTTTTCGTTTATCTAATTTTCGCCTTGCATGAAAAACCCACCTTCAATGCGCGTGATGCGCTTTTTCACCCTTAAAAAAACAATCGAGACTGAGTATGCCATAAACAGTCAAAAGGCACAGACTGCTGCAACTGAAAAAAAAACTATATATAAGACATTGCTTGAAACAATCGACTTATCAGAGAAATCTTATTAATTAAAAAAAAAACCTTTCCAAAAAGGAAAATATTCTGGAAAAAAGAACTGAACGATATTAAAGCCTAAGACATACCGAAATAAAATAAAAATTTATAACAAATATAAATTACTAAGTACGACTAGGTCAACCCTAAAACGAAGAGAAACTAAAATGAATTGTCAAGTAAAACATAAAACAAAAGGTACTAGAACAAATAAGTACTCTAAAATCTTAAATATTTCCGAACTGCGTTGTTTCAGTCTTCATCATTCTAAAAACCAATTAGAAAATTGAGCAATTAGAAGATTGAAATTTTTTAAATCGCAACATCGGACTTTTATATAGTTCTCATGCTTCATACTGCATACAAAAAGCAACATTTCTGAATAACGTGAAATTCCTTTGCTCTAGTCTATTTTGAAGAAACATTTTTCAAAAAAATTTTTATCAAAGAAAATAAAATTCATATCAATCCTCAAGTGATCAAAAATAAAGTTACATAACTATCCACACTTAAAACAAATATAAATTACTATCCATAAAGAAAATAAACCCAAATCAAAATGAATGCTTATATGAAACATATAGATAATTTTGAATTGTTCCCCTCGTCAATTCTCGAGATATTAAAGACAATAGACTGTTCTCAGTACTTCACCGTAAACAGATACTAAGTTGCACTCAGGCTAATAGTCTTTAGGTGGATTGGAGACACATATTGGTACCCCCGTATTTCCTCTAAATTTGATCTAACTTTGCTTTTTTCCCCAAACCCCAGAAGCCTCAGTTCGCTCCAAACCGGTCGCTCCCAAGATACTGCACATATACGGTTTAAATAGTGTTGACATATATTCTCTTTTGATTTATTCCTGTCCCTAGACTAAAGTCAAAATTCCAGATTTATTTGAACCCTAGCTCTCTCCTAATATTTAGAGTTGATCACCTCAGCTTTTCTTGAGACAAAGTATATGCGCTATTTTGATAAGCATATTACACATTGTTTCTTTCAACATACATCACTAATTCATCGGAAATGTGTTCCAGGATAACAGGGGCTTATAGTGTAAAATATTTCAAACAGAGCGGAAACCCAAATCTTTAGACTCTTTCTCCTCTGATCCTTCCCACTAGAAAAACTCATTCCAAAAAAATACAAGGTGGGGATGAAAAATAACTCACCGTCTGCTCCCACAAACATGCAATCTCTTGATAACCTGCAATAAAAAATACGGAAAGTTTTTGACATCATCGAAGAATTAATGCTAACTAAACAATGCCCAAAAAATCAATTAAAACTTATGACAAAATATAAATAAATCTTATATAACATTTATTCTTAACAAAAAACTTTTCATAGTTCTCTTAAAAAACCAAGCTTTTAGGACTACTGGATATCGGCCGGAATTGAGCTCCGAGCACGCCCCACAGTAGTGGAAAGACTGAAGTCTAAACCTACAGAGGGAGTGACTTGCGTTACATCATCTCTGTTGCGAAATATGTAGTGTTTATTTCCCTCATTACTTGAAGTAGTCTAAACAGAACGATGGGAGCTCTCCGTGGAAATATTGATGTGCCAGCGAAGATATGCATAAACTATTAAATATTCGTCATATTCAGAAGATCAACAGGACTGCGTGTAATTAATTTTAAAAATCTAGGTAATTACTCTTGAAGCTGGTAAGTATATGCAAGGAGAGACCAAAATTCAATATCCACACAGACGAACAATAGTACAGATAAAAATAAATTAGAGAGTAGTATAAAACACGGAGGATAGGGTAAGAAAGTACTTAGTTCAGTTTCCGGATGATTCAAATTGTACACGAAATTTTCACACATATTAGTTTATAGTGTCGCCTAAACGATATATTTCCATCAGAAGAATTCCAAGGAATCGTATGTCGGTCCGGTTGGCGACTCTTAGTGCATAAAATTCAGTTATCATGTGGCTATTGACGCCTGTATGATAAAAAATTGGAAGATCTGGCTTCTTTACATTTAAGATTGTAGATTTCCATCAAACCAATTGAATATCATATTGTCTCGGTTATTATTTTTAGCTTGAATACAAGGGCTGGCTCATCTAGAGCTGCGGAGCCTAGAGTAGGGCCTACTGTCATCCACGAACGCAGTGATTCTTCCTGATTATTAGATGTAGACGTCGACACAGTTTAAAAGTAACTTTTCTGACACAATCTGCAGTAGAAATTGGAAGTTGGGGGGCTAAAAATTCATTTTATGTGCCTGACACAGATGGAGAAAATTGATGGCCCAAGATTTGAACCTAGGGGTACGCCGATTCAACTGGAATTTGCTCGTCTGCAGTCTCAGCGGCAATGAATTTACCAGTGAGGTGTGAAGATAAGCATGACAATGCTTCCGGACTTACACCAAGATGAGACAGCTCATAGATGAGGATCCTGTGTGTAAGATTGTAAAAATATTTCTTTACGTCAAGGAAAATGGCTACAGGAATAAGGCCAAAATCTAGAGGCTGTCATATCAGAGGCAACGCTATAGCGTTGCCTATAGCAAAGGCCATACGGCTCCAATGTTTTATTATTATTTTTTTTTTCCAGAGGCACTTCATATGGAAGAGGTCGTCGTAGAAAGTTCAAAGGGGGCTCATCCGAATGGAAATCGAGAGTTCTAGTGCACTTTTTAAGGGTCAAGAGTGATTGGAGGGCAACTAGACCCCCCCACGCCCATCATTCCTCCAAACACATCTAATCCAAATTTTGAGATAGCCATTTTGTTCAGCGTAGTTGATTTCCAGATAAAAAATATGTTTTTGAGGAGGACACTCCCCCAAAACCCATAGGGCAAGGGTTTTAAGCTATGCCCTGGGGGCATATAAGGTTTTTATGGAAGGCGCTGTCCTAGAAACTTCAAAATAGGCTCATTCGATTGGACATTCAAAGGGCTAGTGCCCTTTTTAATAGTCGAAAGTGATTGGAGGGCAACTAGCCACACCTCCCCCCCCCGCCCATCATTCCCCCAAACAGATCCAATCAAAAATTTTAGTTAGCCATTTTGTACAGCGTATTTGATTTCCAGATAGAAAATATTTTTTGGAGGAGGACACTCCCCCACAACCCTCAAGGCAAGGGTTTTAAGTTATACCCTGGGGGCATATAAAGCTTTTATAGAAGGCGCTGCCGTAGAAACTTCAAAAAAAGCTCATTCGATTGGAAATTCAAAGGGCTAGTGCCCTTTTTAATAGTCGAAAGTGATTTGAGGGTAACGAACCCCCTTCTCACGCCCACCTTTTCCCCAAAAACATCCAATCAAAATTTTGAGATAGCCATTTTATTAAACGTAGTTTTAAGTTCTGGAAATTAGGTCTTTGAGGATGACAACTCCCCCACAGCCCTCAGGGCAAGGGTTGTAAGTTAATCCCTGAGGGCATATAAGGTTTTGTTTAGACAACGTTGTCGTAGAAACTTCAGAAAGGGCTCATTCGATTGGAAATGTAAATGGCTAGTTCCCTTTTTAATAGTCGAAAGTGATTCTAAGGCAACTGACACCCCTTCCAAGCCCACCATTTCCCCAAATACATCCACTCAAAATTTTGATATAGCTATTTTGCTCCACGTAGTTGAAAGTTCTGTAAATTTTATGTTTGAGCAGGACACTCCCCCCACAGTCTTCAGGGGCAAGGGTCATAAGTTATACCCTGGGGGCATATATGGTTTTGATGGAAGGAATGCTCGTATAAACTTCAGAGAGGGCTCATTTGATTGGAAATTGAAATTTCCAGTTCACTTTTTAAGCGTCAAATGATATTGGAGGCTAACCAGCTCCCCCCCCCCTCCCCAACCTTTTCCCCAAATGCATCCAATAAAATTTTAAGATAGCTATTTTGTTAAAAATAGTTCAAAGATCATATAACAAAAAGTCCGGTGTCGACAAAACCCACCAGGACCCGGGGGCAGACGTTGTAAGTTATGCCCTGGGGCCATATACGGGTCTTATGGAAGAGATGCTCGCATTAACTTCAAAGAGGGATCATTTGATTGGAAATTGAAAGTTCTAGTTCACTTTTTAAGAGTCAAAAGAGATTGGAGGGCACCTAGCCCCTCCCCCCTCCACGCCCTGTTTTCCTCAGACCCATCCGATAAGAACTTTGAGATAGCTTTTTTAAAAATAGTTCAATGACCATATAAGGAAAACTCAGGGGTCCACAAATCCCCCCAGGGCCCTTGGGCAGGTGTCGTAAGTGATGCCCTGGGGGAACATATGCTTACTATGGAAGGGATGCTCTTAAAAAATTCAGATATGGCTCATTTGATTGGGATTGGAAAGTTCTAGTTCAGTTTTTTAGAGTCAAAAGAGATTGGAGGGAAGCCCTCCCACGCCCCTTTTTCCCCAAATACATCCAACAAAAATTTTGAGATAGCCATTAAGTCTAAAATTTTTCAAAAGTCAGATAAAAAACTCAGGTGTCGTCACACCCCCCCACGGCCCGGGGGCAGGCGTTGTAAGTTATGCCCTGGGGCATATATTGTTCGTATGAAAGAGATGCTCGTATAAACTTTAGAGAGGGCTCATTTGATTGTATATTGAAAGTTCGAGCTCACTTTTTAATAGTCAAAAGAGATCCGAGGGCAGCTATCCCCCCCCATGCCTTCTACATCTTGTTAAAAATAGTTCAAAGGTCTGATAAGAAAAAATCAGGTGTCAATACAACCTCCCTGGGCCCAGGGGAAGGCGTTCTAAGTTATACCTGAAGAGCATGTATGGTTCTTATTAAAGGTATGCTCGTATAAACTTCATAGAGGGCTCATTTGATTGGAAATTGAAAGTTCTAGTTCACTGTTTAAGAGACAAGAGAGTTAAACTAGCCCTCCCCCCCTGCTCTTTTTATCCAAACCCGTCCGCTACAAATTTTGAGATAGCCAGTGCTTTGGAAATTGTTCAAAAGTTAGATAACAAAAACGCCCTCCAGAGCCCGGGGGATAGGCGTTGTAAGTGTTGTCCTGGGGGTGTAAATGGTTCTTATGAAAGGGATTCTCGTACAAGCTTCAGAGGGGGCTCAATTTATTGGAAATTGAAAGTTCTATTTCCATTTTTAAGAGTCAAAAGATATCTGAGGGAAACTAGCCCCCCCACACATCCTTTTTTCTCCAAGCCCATCCGATATATTTTTTATAATAGCCATTTCATTAAAAATAGTTCAAAGGTCAGATAAGAAAAATTCCTGTGTCGACGGAACCCGCCAGGGCCCGGAGGCAGGCGTTATGAGTGATGTTCTAGGGACATATATATTTCTTATGGAAGGGATGTTCGTATAAACTTCGGAGAGGGCTCATTTGATTTAAAATTAAAGTTCTTGTTCACTTTTTAAGAGTCAAAAGAGATCGGAGGGCAACTAGCCCCCCCTCCTCCTCCACACCCTAAATGCATCAAATAAAAATTTTAAGACAGACATTTTGTTAAAAATAGTTCGAAGTTCTGATCACAAAAAACTCTGGTATCGACACAACCCCCCAGGACCAGGGGGTAGGCGTGGTAAGTTATGCCCTGGGGGCACATATGGTTGCTATGGAAGGGGATGCTCCTATAAAATTCCTAGAGTGCTCATTTGATTGGAAATTGAAAGTTGTAATTCAATTTTTAAGAGTCAAAAGTGATTGGAGGGCAGCTAGCCTCCCCCCACACTCCAATTATTTTTTTTCCCAGAGGCACTTCATATAGAAGAGGTTGTCGTAAAAACTTCAAAGGGGCTTCGTTCGATTAGGAATCGAGAGTTCTAGTGCCCTTTTTAAGAGTCAAAAGTGATCAAAGGGCAACTGGCCCCCCCCAAGCCCTTTTTCTCCAAATACATCTGATAAAAAATTTGAGGTAGCGATTTTGTTAAAAATAGTTCTAAGATAATATAACAAAAGCACCTTTACGTATGGTCTTTTAAAAATAGTTCAAAGATCAGATAAGAAATCTCCTGTGTCAACTCAACCACCCCCACCCCCCCAGGGCCAGGGCCGGCGTTGTAAGTATTGCTCCGGGGGCATATATGGTTCTTATGGAAGGTATGCTCGTATAAACTTCAGAGACGGTTCATTTGAATGGAAATTAAAAGTTGTAATTCATTTTCTCAGAGTGAAAAGAGATCAGGGGGCAACTAGTCCCTCCCACCCTCCATGTCTTTGGGTGTATCGGATGGATAAACCCATCCGATAAAAATTTCAGGTGACCATTTTCTCAAAAATGGTTCAACCGTCAGATATTAAAACTCCAGGGTCGACACAATCCCCCAGGGCCCAGGGAGAGGCGTTGTAAGTTATACTCTGGGGATATATATGGTTCTTATAGAAGGGATACTCGTATAAACTTCAGAGAGGACTCATTTGATTGAAAATAGAAAGTTCTAGTTCACTTTTAAAGAGTCAAAAGAGACCAAAGCTTAATCTAGTCCCCCACGCCCTTTTTCCCCAAACCCATCCGATAAAATTTTTAGATAGCAATTTTGTTAAAAATAGTTTAAACATCAGATAATAAAAACTCCGAGGTTGACCCAAACCCATTTTTTCACTTTGATATTGTTACTTTGATATCAGTTTTGATAAATTGATGAATATTTGATTTTTTTTAAGTTTGATTATGAAATAAAGAATTTTTAAGAACTTTAAATTTTTTGCAATCAAAAACGAACAAAAATAAATTAAAAAAAACTTTCCGAAAAACAAGTTTTTCAAAGAAGAGTAAAGGCCATTTTGACTTAAGCTCAGCAGATACTAATAGCTTTTAAAATTCAAAGTCAAAACGACCAGAAATTAATATTAAAGAAAAAATTAAACCCAAAACGAACAGAAATTAAATAAACAATCATAGCAAAAACACACAACAAGTAATAATATAAATGAATAAATAGATCTTAAAGCGAGTAATTCTTAGATTGAATATGAAAATCAAGCTTAAAACGAAAAAACATTTTCCTATTGAAGTATAAATGAAACTTAAAACGAACAGAA
This sequence comes from Artemia sp. Qi Xiang Cuo, assembly GCF_049724085.1. Lineage (NCBI taxonomy): Eukaryota > Metazoa > Arthropoda > Branchiopoda > Anostraca > Artemiidae > Artemia > Artemia sp. Qi Xiang Cuo. The sequence continues at coordinate 41,783,131 of NC_142807.1, read as the reverse complement.
ATTAAAAAAACAATCAATGCAAAAATGTAAAATAGCCTAGATATTAATGTAAATTAATAAATAAATCTTAAAACGAGTGAAACTTAAATTGAATATGCAAATCAAGCTTGAAACGAAAAAAAATCACCACAAACAAAAGTTTGGGCATGACCTCCTTCTCTCATTGTAAAAGTCTAAAACCTACTGCGTCATTGGCGCTTTACTGAAAACAAATTTTATGACAAATGTTTTCTTTTGTACTTAATATTGAAAATAAACATAAAAATTATAGTAACATTTTGAACTGATGAGCTTTCAGCAATTGATATCATTATACATCAAACATTCATTTTAATTTATTAGCTCTTTTTAAAGTTGTTAAAGACGAATATAGTATCCCTACAGACAAGTGTTTGGATACTGCCTCGTTTCCTAGCTGTAAATAAAATCCAAAACCCTACTGCTTCATTGGCGCTTAACAGAAAACGGATTATATTAGAAATATTTTCTTTTCCAGTTCTTACAGCATTGAAAATAAAAATACAATTACAGTAAAATAAATTCTTGAACTGATGGATCTTTCATTAATTAATATCATTATACATCAAATATTCAATTTGATGTTGTTTATACTTTCCAAGACGGTTCAAGACGCATATAGTTTTCTGTAAAGCGCCAATGACGCAATAGGTGAATCTAAGATTTTAATAAACTGAAGAAGTCTATCACATGCATGTTCTGTTCAATTTTTTGCACTAAATACAAACTGATACTGGTGGGAAAATTCTTTACTTCTAGGAAGCTTACCAGACGCTGAAGCTTCGGCTTTTGATATAACTTAGAGAACACAGACAGAAGAGAGATCCTGTAGTTTTCATGTTTCTTACGACAACCTCTTTTAAAGAGAGCTATCACTTGCGCTAACTTGAGACACTGGGAGAATACTCCTAGCAGAAATGACTAGTTAATCAAGTGGCAAAGTAGGGTGATAATCGAAAAAAAATAATGTGTCTAATTACTGTAGGTTCATTTTAGGCCTTTGGCTCATGCTACTACTTCACCAAGAATAGAGTCCAGTTACTACCGAAATTTTTAGAGAGATTTGAGACAAGATATATTTATTCCCCCTCCTTCCACTATCCCAAGTTAAAATTAAAGGTCTAAATGATTCCCCATCCCCCCCCCCCAAAAAAAATCAACTCCATGAAAGTTTCAACTCGACCTCCCAAGCCTTTCTCAAGATTAATTAAAAAAAAAACGAAAAAGAAGTTTTCTAAGGAAAAGTAAGGCCATATTAAGCGTATGATCAGAAGAAATTGAAACATACAATAACTCAAACTCAAAACGACCAGACATTACTATTAAAGAATAAATGAAACCCAAAACGAACAGAAATTAAATAAACAATCATAGTAAAAAACATACAGCAGGTACTAATATAAACGAATAAATAAATCTTAAAACAAGTAAGGCTTAAGTTTATATGCAAATCAAGCTTAAAACGAACAAAAACATTTTGCTATTGAAGCATAAATGAAACTCAAAACAAACAAAAATTAAATAAAAAATCATAGCAAACAAACACTCAATAGGTACTAAAGTAAATGAGTAGATAGATCTTAAAATGAGTGAAACTTAAATTGAATATACAAATCAAGCTTGAAACGAACAAAAATCTCTACAAACAAGAGTTGGGGTTTTGCCTCCATCTCACACTGTAAAAGTCTAAAACCTACTGCTTCATTGGCACTTTACTGAAAACTATATGTTTTTTTTCACAATCTTGGAAAGTACAAATAAAATCAAACTAAATGTTTGATATATTATGCTATTAATTGTTGAAAGATCGTCAGTTTAAGAATTTATTTCACTCTAATTTTATTTTCATTTTCAATGCTGCAATAACTGGGAAAGAAAATATTTGTAATATAATTAGTTTTCAGGGAAGGGGGCAGTATCTAAACTCTTGTTTGAAGTGAATCTATATTTGTCTTGAACAGTCTTAGAAAGAGCTAATAAAATTAAATTGAATATTTGATTATAATGACATTAATTGCTGAAACCTCGTTTGTTAAAATTTTAATTTCACTGTAATTTTCATTTTTATTTTCAATGTTGGAATAAGTTCAAAATAAAATATTTATACTATAATTAGTTTTCACTAAAGTGCCAATGACGCAGTAGGGTTTAGACTTTTACAGTGATAGAAGGAGGCAAAACCCAAACTCTTGTTTTAAGAGATTTTTGTTCGTTTCAAGCTTGATTTGCAAGTTCAATTTAAGTGTCACTCTTTTTAAAATTTATTTACTCATTTATATTAGTACCTATGTTGGTTCGCTATGATTGCTTATTTAATTTCGGTTCGTTTTGGGTTTCTTATATACCTCAATAGCAACATATTTTTGTTCGTTTTAAGCTTGATTTGCGTATTCAACTTAAGCTTTACTCATTTTGAGATTTATATATTCATTTATATTAGAACATGCTGCATGTTTTTTTGCTATGATTGTTTGTTTAATTTCTGTTTGTTTTGGATTCCATTTATTCTTAAGTAATAATTTCAGGTCATTTTGAGTTTGAGTTATTGTAGGTTTCTATTTCTTCTGATCTTAAGTTTAATATGGTCTTTACTTTTCTTTAGAAAATTCTTTTTCGGAAAGTTTTTTAATAAGGTTTTCAGCACCCATGGGGAGTGGGTCAGCTCCCACGATGTTTGAATAAAATATCGTTAATAAGTTTTTTTGTGTGTGTGGGGGGGGGGGTCAGGTCATAGAGGCAGGGCTAGAGGTTAGTTCCCATGATTTATCATTGATAATTTTTGGGGAGAGGGAGAGATAATGGGCCATGGAGGACCAAGGGACAGCTCCCTTAAGTTTAATAATACATTATTAATAATAAGTTTTTTTAGGGGGGGGGGGTTTCGGGCTATGAAGAGAAAGCCAGGCATCAGCTCGCTTAGGCTTTGTAATAAAATACCGTTCATAAGTTTTTTGAATGGGGGTTGAGGTTTGGTTTATCCGAACTGTTTTCAAAACCTTCCCATAAGAACCGTATATGCCCCCCGGACATAACATACCACACTTGCCCCAGGGCTCTGGGGGGTTGTGGTGACCCTGGAGTTTTTGTTATCCTATCTTTTAACTTATTTTAGCAAAATGGCTATCTCAAAAATTCGATCCGATGGATTTGGGGTAAAGAAGGCACGAGGGCTGTTTGCGTGCCGGTCCCTTTTGACTCTCAAAAAAGGAACTAGAACTTTCAATTTCCAATACAATAAGCCTCAAACAAAGTTATATGATCATTACTTCCATAAAAACATTATATGCCCACGGGGCATAATTTACAACCCTTCTCCGGGCTCTGGGGGGGGGGTATGTTAACCCCTAAGTTTTTGTTATCTGATTGTTGGACTATTTAAAAAAAATGTCTATATCAAAATTTTGATTGAATAAGTTAGAGGAATAGAGGATGCGTGTGTGAGGGGAGGGGGATAGATACCCTCTATTCACTTTTGACTCTTAAAAAGGTAACTAGAACTTTCAGTTTCCAATAAAATGAGCCACTTCTGAAATTTATACGATCACCCCTTATATGAGAACCTTATATCCTCCCGGTTCATAACTTACAACACTTGCCCACTGGCTCTGGGGGGTTGTTTCAAACCTGGAATTTTTGATATTTTTTCTTTAAACTATTTTGAATAAAATGGCTCTCCCAAAATTGGGGGAGGGGGCTAGTTGCCCTTCGATCATTTTCGACTCTTGAAAAAGGCACTAGAACTTCCAATTTACAATCGAATGAGCCCCCACAGAAGTTTGTGCTACCATACCTTCAATAAAACCTTATATAGCCCGGGGCATAACTTACAACACTTGCCCCCAAATTCTGATGGGCCGTGTTATCCCTGAAGTCTTTGTTATATGATCTTTGGTCTATTTTGAACAAAATGGCTTTATAAAAATACGATCGGATGCATTTGGGGAAAAGAGGGTTGGCGGGGGAATAGTTGCCACTAGATCACTTTTGACTCTTAAAAAGGAAATTGGAACTTTCAATATCTAATCATTTGAGTACCCTCCGAAGTTTATGCAACCACTTCTTCAATAACAACTTTATATGCCCTCTGACCATAAGTTACAACACTTCCCCCAGCCTCTGGAGGGGAGGGTATGTTGAGGCGGATTTTTCTTTATCTATTTGTTGGACTGTTTAAAATAATGACTATTTAAAATTTTGATTGAATGCGTTTGGGGAATAGAGGGTGTGTGTGACGGGGGAGGGAAGATATATGCCCTCCGTTCACTTTTGACTCTAAAAATGAAACTAGAACTTTTAATTTCCAATAAAATGAGCCCCTTCTGAAGTTTATACAATTACCCCTTACATGAGAACCTTATATCCCCCCGGTTCATAACTTACAAAACTTACCCACTGGCTCTGGGGGGTTGTGTCAAGACCAAAGTTTTTGATAATTTATCTTTAAACTATTTTGAACAAAATGGTTCTCTCAAAGTTGGTGGGGGGGGGGGTCTCCGAAGTTTATACTACTATCCCTTCCATAAAAACCTTATATGCTCGGGGGCATAACTTTTAACACTTGCCCACAGTTCTCGTGGGCTGTGTCATCCCTGGAGTATTTGTTATATGATCTTTGGTCTATTTTGAACAAAATATCTGTGTAAAAATATGATGGGACGCATTTGGGGAAAAGAGGGTGGGCGGGGGGGATAGTTGCCATCAGGTCACTTTTGACTCTTAAAAGGGAATTAGAACTTTCAATTTGTAATTATGTGAGTCTCCTTCGAGGTTAACACAGCCACTTCTTCTATAAAAACTATATACCCCTAGATCATAAGTTATAAGTCTTCCCTGGGCTCTGGAGGGTACGTTGACCCCAAGGTTTTTTTATCTGATCGTTGGACTATTTCAAATAAACTGGCGATCTTAAAATTTTGATCGGATGCATTTGGGGAAAGGAGGGTGTGTGTCTGGAGGTGGGGGGGGGGGGTATATGCTCTCTCCAATCCTTTTTGACTCATAAAAAAGGTAACTAGAACTTTCTATATCCAATCAGAGCGATTTCTGAAGTTTATACGACCTCCCCTTACATAAAAACTTTATATACCCCTGGAACATTACTTAAAACACTTGCCTCCAGGCTCTGTCTACCCTGGAGACTTTTGTCTACCCTGGATTTTTGTCTACCCTGGAGTTTTCATTATCTGATGTTTGAACTATTTTTAACAAAATGGCTATCTCAAAATGTTTATCGGATGGGTTTGAGGAAAAAAGAGCGTGGGGGGGCTAGTTGCTCTTCGAAATGCCTCCAGGGTATAACTTACAACGCCTACCCCCGGCCCTGGGGGGATGTGTCGACCCCGGAGTTTTTGTTGTATGATCTTTGAACTATTTTTAAGAAAATGGCTATTTCAAAAATTTATCAGATGTATTTAGGGTAAATAGGTCGGGGGAGGGGGCTTGTTGCCCTCCCATCACTCTTGACTCTTAAAAAGGGCACTAAAACTTCTGATTTTCAATCGAATGAGCCCCTTCTGAAATTTATACGACAAACTCTTCCAAATGAAGTGCCTCTGGAAAAAAAAAACATTTGAACAAGGCACGGAAGAAAGGCACGAAGGTCTAATCAGAGGCATAGTAAAGGCCATACGGCTCCAATGTTTTATTGTTATTTTTTTCCCAGAGGCACTACATATGGAAGAGGTCGTTGTATAAATTTCAAAGGGGGCTCATTCGATTGGAAATTGAGAGTTCTAGTGCCCTTTTAAGATTCAAAAGTGATTCGGAGGGCAACTAGCCCCTCCGCTCTTTTTTCCAGAGGCATGCGTCACAAATCTTGAGATAGCAATTTTGTTAAAAACAGTTCAATGATTCCATAACAAAAACTCCGGTGACGACATAACCCCCAAGGGCCCGAGAGCAAGCGTTGTAAGTTATACCCTGGGGGCATATATAGGTCTTATGGAAGGAATGCTCGTGTAAACTTCAGAGAGGGCTCATTTGATTGAAAATTGAAAGTTCTAGTTCACTTTAAGGGTCAAAAGAAATCGGAGGGTAACAAGCCCCTCTCTTCCCATCTTTTTTTTCCAAATACATATGATAAAAATTTCGAGATAGCCATTTTTTTAAAAATAGTTCAAAGATCAGATAACAAAAACTCCGGTGTCGACACAACCCCCCAGGGCCGGTGGGAAGGCGTTGTAAGTTATGACCTAGGGGTATAAATGGTTCTTATGGAAAGGACGCTCATAGAAACTTCAAAGAGGGCTAATTTGATTGGAAATTGAAAAATCGAGTTCACTTTTTAAGAGACAAAAGAGATCCGAGGGCAACTAGCCCCATCCCCACGCCTTCTTTTTCCAAACCTATCTGATGAAAATTTTGAGATAAACATTTTGTTAAAAATAGTTCAAAGATCGGATAGGAAAAACTCCGGTGTCAATACAAACCCCCAGGGCCCAGGGGAAGATGTTCTAAGTTATGCCGTGACAGCATGTATGGTTCTTATGAAAGGGATGCTAATATAAACTTCATAGAAAGATCATTTGATTGGAAATTGAAAGTTCTAGTTCCCCTTTTAAGAGTGAAGGGATTGAAGGGCAACTAGCACCCCCGTCACGCCCTTTTCCCCAAACCTATACGCTCCAAATTTTGAGGTAGCCATTTTTTTTTAAATTATTCAAAAATTAGATAACAAAAACTCCGGTGTCAACAGAACCTTCCAGGGCCCGGGGGTAGGCGTGTGATGTCCTGGGGGTGTATATGGTTCTTATGCTCATTTGATTGGAAACTGAAAGTTCTAGCTTACTCTTTAAGAGTCAAAAGATATCCGAGGGCAGCTAGCCCCCCTCCCCCACCCACACACACCCTTTTTTCCCCAAACTCATCCGATGAAAATTTTGAGATAGCCATTTCGTTAAAAATAGTTTCGGCAACTTATTTGGAAATTTCCGTGATTTTGTGGAAGAAGGTGTGGAACCTGTCCTTTGGTCGTAATCCACCTGTTCGGAGATTTCGATATCAGTCGTACAGAGGGAGTGTAAAGCCTGTCCCATAGAGGTAGCTTTCCAGTTTAGAGGTTGCAAATTAGATAGTTTTAGTGTAAATCTGCTGGTTAATGCCGAAGAATAAATTATAAAGTCCAGATATTAACTCAGCTTTTGGGGCTGCAATATCCGCTATGTATGTTTTCTTTTTCGTTTTACTCTTTTGTTTTCGTTGTATTTTGTTGCATTAGAGATAGATTGCATGGTGTTAAATAACTGAATTGAATTGAGTTTGTGAAACAAGAGTAGAGTGCTAACTTATACTTCTATGGAACTATGTTCCTTCCTGTACTATTTGGGGCCTTTACGTTCCTTGGCACCTTTCCAAGGCAGATTACCAGACTGGTTATTGCTATTGATATCAATTGCACATGGAATTATCACATGCACATTGCAAAAAAAGTTGGCAAGGTAACAACCATACGCGTGGACATTTTATCGTTGCGATCATAGCTCTAAAAAAAAGGGTTTAGCATTTGCAAATTTGATCCTATTAAGGTGGAAAAAAAGGGTTTAGAATTTGTGAATACTTCAATGAATTCTGTATAATGCACGATTAAAGTTTGAACAGGGTTATCAGTTTAAAATATTGTAACGAGAGCTTGCTAATTCAGGCAATTTGTTATAAATTTGTAACAATATAAATCTATGAAAATTGTTAATGATGATAGAATGACATTGTGAGTTGACCTAGCTCTACCTCTCCGATGTATTTCTGTATAATACACAAGTGGTTTCAAACTTGTTTGTCTTCTTTTTAAGGAGGAAAATTCCTACAATTACTCTCCTCCTCCAAAGAGAGCTAAGGCTAATGGTATTAGTCCAATGCAACAAGTGGAGATAACTGGCACTGCTCTGTAGAAATAGTTATTTCCTTCAAAAAATATCCTTTTTTCCCATTACCAAAAATCTTTTAAAATCTTTTCCGATGTAACTAAAAGGCATCTGTCTTTGTAATTAGAGAAATGCTCCCTTTTGGAAAAACGGGCATCGCAAGCTTGTGTTATCTTAGAGATTAATGCGTAACTCGAGACATCTTGGCAAAGTTTTTAATAGAGGCTGTTTCCAAAGATTTAGGATTCATTAACTTTAGTGTTGCCAGTCAAAAGCTGTGAGCTTGAGAAAATTGCCTGATTATCGAAAAATGGAGAAACGACCTCCAAAAGTCACCAGGAATGGAATTGTCTTGAGGGGGATTTTCCATGGAAGAGGGGAAGGGTATTTTTACGTGAAAACAACTTCAACCGTGGCCAACTCCCCGCGATCAGAAGCTAAATTATTAAAAAGTTTCTTCTACTGAAAGTAAGGAGCAATATCAAAATTTAAACGGACAGAAATAGAGGCAGTTTCCATAGAATTAGGATTCATTAAATTTATCGTTGCCAGTCAAAAGCTATGAGCTTGAGAAAATTGCCTGATTATTGAAAAATGGAGAAACACCCTCCAAAAGTCGACGGGAATGGGATTGTCTTGAGGGGGGAATTTTCCATGGAATTGGGGAAGGGTATCTTTACCTGAAAACAACTTCAACCGTGGTCCGCTCCCCGCGATCAGAAATAAAATTATAAAAAATTTTATTCAACAGATTTCTTGTTAAAATTTTTTATAATGAATCCTAAATCTATGGAAACAGCCTCTATTTCTGCCCGTTTAAGTTTTGATGCTGCTCCTTACTTTCAGTTGAAGAAATTTTTTATAATTTAATTTCTGATCGCGGGGAGCGGGCCACGGTTGAAGTTGTTTTCACGTAAAAATACCCTTCCCCTCTTCCATGGAAAATCCCCCCCTCAAGACAATTCCATTCACGTCGACTTTTGGAGGGTGTTTCTCCATTTTTCAATAATCAGGCAATTTTCTCAAGCTCATAGCTGTTGAATGGCAACACTAAAGTTAATGAATCCTAAATCTTTGGAAATAGTCTATATTTCTACCCGTTTAAGTTTTGATGTTGCTCCTTACTTTCCGTTTAAGAAACTTTTTTATAATTTAATTTCTGATCCTGGGGGGCGGGCCACGGTTGAAGTTGTTTTCACGTAAAAATACCCTTCCACTCTTCCATGGAAATCTCCCCCTCAAGACAATTCTTAATTTCTAATCGCGCTTTTCAGACATTTCTTGTTACAACTTTATTTTCAACTAATTCATCCAGGTTTTCGAAAGCAATTCATGCCTATTGATGCAAAGAAAAACAAAATCCTTTACTGAATCGTGAAGCTCAACTGGTATCTCCCCGTCAATTTAAAAAAACATCCAACCGGCCCATTCTCCTCAACACTGTCAATGTTGGGGAAATGGGGAGCTTGAGGGCCATTGAGCCATTTATAGTCATCGCAAGGTAGCGCATAATCCCTCCAAAAATTGACACCCCGCTCCCATTCCCTCCAAAAATATTTTATTCAGAGATTTCTTGTTAAAATTTTTTATAATGAATCCTAAATATTTGGAAACAGCGTCTCTTTTTGCCCGTTTAAGTTTTAAAGCTGCTCCTTACTTTAGTTGAAGAAACATTTTTATAATTTAATTTCCGCACACGGGGGCGGGCCAGAATTGAAGTTTTTTTCATATAAAAGTATCTTTCCCCTTCTCCATGAAAAAGTCCCCCCTCAAGACAATTCCGGTCCGGATGTCTTTTGGAGGGTGTGTCTCCATAGTACGAAATACAGGCAATTATCTCAAGCTCTTTGCTGGGGATTGGTAACACTAAGGTTAACGAATCCAATATCTTTGGAAAAGGCCTCTATTTCTGTCCAGTTAAGTTTTGATGCTGCTCCTTACTTTCAGTTGAAGAAAATTTTTATAATTTAATTTCTGATCTCGGGGAGCGGGCCACGGTTGAAGTTGTTTTCACGTAAAAATACCCTTCCCCTCTTCCATGGAAAATTCCCCCTCAAGACAATTCCAGTCCCGTCGACTTTTGGAGGGATGTTTCTCCATTTTTCAATAATCAGGCAATTTTCTCAAGCTCATAGCTTTTGACTGGCAACACTAAAGTTAATGAATCCTAAATCTTTGGAAACAGCGTCTATTTCTGTCCGTTTAAGTTTTGATGTTGCTCCTTACTTTCAGTTGAAGAAACTTTTCTATAATTTAATTTCTTATCACAGGGGGCGGGGCATGGTTGAAGTTGTTTTCGCGTAAAAATACCCTTCCACTCTTCCATGGAAAATTCCCCCTCAAGACAATTCTTAATTTCTGATCGCGCTTTTCAGACATTTCTTGTTAAAACTTTATTTTCAACTAATTCATCCGGGTTTTCGAAAGCAATTCATGCCTATTGATGCACGGAAAAAAAATCCTTTGCTGAATCGTGACGCTCAACTGGTATCTCCCCATCGATTTCAAAAAACCATCCAACCGGCCCATTCTCCTCAACGCTGTCACTGTTGGGGAAATGGGGAGCTTGAGGGTCATTGAGCCATTTATAGTCATCGCAAGGTAGCGCATAATCCCTCCAAAAATTGACACCCCGCTCCCATCCCTCCAAAAATATTTTATTCAGAGATTTCTTGTTAAAATTTTTGATAATGAATCCTAAATCTTTGAAAACAGCCTCTATTTCTGCCCGTTTAAGTTTTGATGTTGCTCCTTACTTTCAGTTGAAGAAACATTTTTTCATTCAATTTCTGATCGCGGGGGATGGGGCCACGGTTGAAGTTGTTTTCATGTAAAAATACCCTTCCCCTTTTCCATGGAAAATTCCCCCCTCAAGACAATCCCATTCCTGTCGACTTTTGGAGCGTATTTCCCCATTTTTCGATAATCAGGCAATTTTCTCAAGCTTATAGCTTTTGATTGGTAACACTAAAGTTAATGAATCCTAAATCTATGGAAACAGCCTCTATTTCTGCCCGTTTAAGTTTTGATGTTGCTCCTTACTTTCAGTTGAAGAAATTTTATTATAATTTAATTTCTGATCTCGGGGGGCGGGCCACGGATGAAGTTTTTTTCATATAAAAATATCCTTCCCCTCTTCCATGGAAAATCCCCCCTCAAGACAATTCCAGTCCTGTTGACTTTTGGAGGATGTTTCTCCCTTTTTCAACAATCCGGCAATTTTCTGAAGCCCATAGCTGTTGAATGGCAACACTAAAGTTAATGAATCGTAAATCTTTTGGAAACAGCGTCTATTTCTGTCCGGTTAAGTTTTGATGTTGCTCCTTACTTTCAGTTGAAGAAACTTTTTTATAATTTAATTTCTGATCACGGGAAGCGGGCTACGGTTGAAGTTGTTTTCACGTAAAAATACCCTTCCCCTCTTCCATGGAAAATCCCCCCCTCAAGACAATTCCATTCCAGTCGAGTTTTGGACGGTGTTTCTCCATTTTTCAATAATCACGCAATTTTCTCAAGCTCATAGCTTTTGACTGGCAACAAAAAGTTAATGAATCCTAAATCTTTGGAAACAGCCTCTATTAAAAACTTTGCCAAGATGTCTCGAGTTACGCATTAATCTCTAAGATAACACAAGCTTGCGATGCCCGTTTTTCCAAAAGGGAGCATTTCTCTAATAACAAAGACAGATGCCTTTTAGTTACATCGGAAAAGATTTTAAAAGATTTTTGGTAATGGGGAAAAAGGATATTTGTTGAAGGAAATAACTATTTTTACAGAGCAGTGCCAGTTATCTCCACTTATTGTACTGGAATAATGTCATTAATCCTAACTCTCTTTGGAGGATGAGAGTAATTGTAGGAATTTTCCTCCTTAAAAAGAAGACAAAAAAGTTTGAAACCACTTGTGTATTATACAGAAATACATCGGAGAGGTAGAGCTAGGTCAACTCACAATGTCATTCTATCATCATTAACCATTTTCATAGATTTATATTGCCCCAAATTTATAACAAATTGCCTGAGTTAACAAGCCCTCGTTACACTCTATTTTAAACTGACAACCCTGTTCAAACTTCACTTGTGTATTATACAGAACACATTGAAGTATTCGCAAATGCTAAACTCTTTTATTCCACCTTAATAGGATCAAATTTGCAAATGCTAAACCCTTTTTTTTAGCTATGATCGCAACGATAAAATGTCCACGCGTATAGTTGTTACCTTGCCAACTTTTTTTTTGCAATGTGCATGTGATAATTCCATGTGCAATTGATATCAATAGCAATAACCTGTCTGGTGATCTGCCTTGGAAAGGTGCCAAGGAACGTAAAGGCCCCAAATAGCACAGGAAGGAACATAGTTTCATAGAAGTATAAGTTAGCACTCTACTAACAAGGTGGATTTGCCCTGGTTACTCTATAGTCCTGCTTATTCATTAAAACGATTCCGTTACCACGTAATAAATATATGCGTTTTTTTCCTGTGAATTATACACACTGAAATTATGGAGATATATTTCACGTTTTGCAATTTGATTTAGATGGATTGAATCGCTACTCCATATTTTGGTGAATTTCAGATATTCCCGGAAATATATGATATTATAATGATGAGTATTGTATCAATAATAATTAGTATATTGCATATCACCACTTTTTGTTACGTGTCAATTATTGAGTTTGCCACTATAGATCACCTGAGTAAGAAGCTGCATCACATACAAACGTATCACATATTTTCAGATTTAAATTAAATTTTAAGTGCATTCAGTAACGGATATTATTGGAGCATGAAACTATTTAATTTCTAGATTCAGAGGGACGACCTTGCCTTAAAAGTGCTAGCTCACACTTAATCGTAGTTCTCGGATATCTAGTATTGAAAAGTTTTTACAAGGTAAAATAAAACAGCTGAGAAGGAAAACGTGGCCCGTAGAGAGGCAGACGATAGAGAGCGCCAGGGATATATAGAAAAAGAAATGCTAATATATATCAAATTAAAATTGATAGGGAGGCAGTTGTTATTGCTAAGGGATCACTTAATTCAATCCTTAGTGTTATTAATTAAAAAAAACTTTTTCCATAAATAAATTTTTCAAAGAAAAGTAAAGAAATCCATTAAACCAAAAATGAGCAAAATTAAAATCAAATAATCTCAAACTCAAAACGAGCAGAAATTAACATTAGTAAGGCTCAAAACCCCTATGCCTTCCCAGGGTCAGAACGTAATTTTCACTTTACTGAAAAAATATAAATGTTTTTGCTTTTATAACTTTAATAAATCAAATAATATTAACTAATTATCAGTATATGTATATTAAACTGACAATGCATATTCATTTGAATTTTTTCAGTAAAGTGCATGTTATGTTCTGGCCTTGGGAAGACATAAGGGTTTTGAGGCCTGCTCATATTAGTTTCTGCTTGTTTTGAGTTTGACTCGGTTATTTATTCTAGTTTCTGTTCGTTTTATGTTTCATTTATTTATCGATACTGATTTGTGGTAGTTCCACGCTTCGTAGATTATTTGATTTTATTTTTGCTCATTTTTGGTCGAATGAAGTTCTTTACTTTTCTTTGAAAAACTTATATTGTGGAAAAAGTTTTTTTTTACTTAATTTCTGTTCGTTTTATATTGACATAGTCTTTTCAGGGAAAAAGAAAATAATAGTTTAAATCTTTAAATTTTTTAAGACTTTATAGTTTGGCTTGCTATTTGTATGCTGCAGAAAAATTTTCAGCAATTTTTAACAACATACACCCTTTCAAAAATCTGGACACAAATAGTCATGTTTAATTTAGTTTCTTACCTCCTCTAGTTGACCTGAAATAGAAAACTTGATACCATTTGGCAAACATCTGTTTACTTCCTTTGATAGCTTGGATACACTTACGCTATTTTGATTTGGTTAAATGTTAAGAGCAGAAGTAGCCCCGGAAGTTTGAACATAATACCCTCAGTGGTTCTTGGGATACTGCTGAGATGCCTTATTAGGAATTAGCATTAACACAGTGCATTTTGATTTAATCTTAAGGCAACATTTAGTTTTTAAACATAATGGGCAAATGGGAGGGTGGGCGTGGGAGGGTGATTAGTTGCCCTCCAATCACTTTCAACTATTAAAAAGGTAACTAGCCTTTTCTATATTCAATCGAATGAGCTTTTTCCGTAGTTTCTACGACAACTTCTTCGATACGAAGTGCCCTGGTCTAAACAAAAAAAAAATAATGATAATACATTGTACCCACATCGCCCTTTACTATAAAAATGTCAAGCCTTCCAATCACTTTCGACTATTCAAAAAGGCACTAGCCCCTTCAATTTCCAATCTAATGAGCCCTTTTTGAGTTTCTACGTCAACACTTTCTATAAAAACCTTATATGCCCCAGGGCATAAATTACAACCCTTGCCCCAAGGGCTGTTAGGGGGTTGACATCCTCAAAGACCCAATTTCCAGAATTTTCAACTACGTTGAACAAACTGGCTATCTCAAAATTTTCAATGGATATGTTTGGGGAAATGGTAGGCGTGAGTGGGCCGTTAGTTGCTCTCCAATCACTTTCAACTATTAAAAGAGGCACAAGCCCTTTCAATTTCAAATCGAACGAGTCCTTTTGAAGTTTCTACGACAAATGTTTCTATAAAAACCTTATATGCCCCCAGGGCATAACTCACAACTCTTGCCCTGAGGGCGAGGGGGGGGGTTGTCATCCTCAAAGACCTAATTTCCAGAACTTTCAACTACGTCCAACAAAATTTCTATCTCAAAATTTTCATTGGATGTGTTTGGGGAAATTTTGGGCCTGAAAGGGGGATTAGTTGCCCTAATATTTGTAAGAATTGTTTTGTATTTTGTAAGAACTATTTTGGATGTTGTAAGAACAAAACCATGTATTATAACAAAACCACATTTATTTTAAACTTATTTGGAAAAGAGCTTGAGCGAGCAGGAACTGCCGTATCGCTAACCAGTCGGCCATCAGGCCTTAAACCGCGGGGAAGAGGGATCTCGAGTACTTGCACTTTCCTCAGGCCAATCAAATTATGTATTATGTCTCGAATTGTATGTGAATGTTTTATTGTGTATTTTTTACAATATATTCTGAATGTGAAAAAGTGTGTTTGGTAGCCAAAAGAAGCCTGTTTCAAAATACATTTTCATTTTCTTAAAAAAGAAGATGTAGCCTTAGTGGATATATTTTTATAAGACATTTTGTATTTTGTATGAACACTTTTGTAAAAACATTTTTGTGTTTTAAGTATTTTGTATTTTTTAAAAGCCTTTCCTGATTTTTCAGAATTATTTTGTATTTTGTAAGAACACAACCATGCATTCCCATCAATCATCAATGAAAATTAAGTAATCAGTATTTTAGGTATGACAAAATTATCTGTATACCGTCCAAGGTAAATTAACTACACGTTTAAGATACAAATATTAACAAGAATTGCTGCTAACAAAGATAATTTTTATTACTGCTAAATGGAGTTTTTATGTATGCTTAGTGGATGATACGATTAGCGCCCATAAGCTGAATTTCAGGGGGGACTTACCTGGTCTAATCGTAACTTCCAATGCTGTATAATAGAAATCTCAATACAAAAATATAAAATATAAGGCAGCTCCAGTCAGCCAGTCTCCCATCTCCCCTCCCCCATATGGGAGCCCATGGTTGATACCCAGTGCTTTTTTTTAGTGAATAGGACTTTTAATAAACATTCAAAATCTTACTGCTATAAGGCTCAAAGTATTTTGGTCTATATTAAAGATCCACCCTTGAAAATATCTAAAAGAGTTCGAAAACTGGAATGTCTTATTAAAATTACACTGATTGTTACGTGTTTTATTTAAATTATTTTAGAAATAAACACGCCCCTTAAAGTTACTTCGTATGGGAAAACTTGGACTCTGGAAAACTTAGCGGAAGATACTCGATACTTTTTCAAAATGTATATATATTAAATTTGATTAAATATAATTGATAAAAATCAGAGAGGATTAGTGGCTATAGTAGACAACTAGTAAGTTGGCTACTAGTTTCTACTACTAGTTCACTTGCTTGCACTAATTACAAGTAATATTGGACTAATATTAACGAGTAAAATAAACTGATGAAAACTCTAAAAAAGATGTACCTAGATCTCTGCCTCTTGGATGGTATGAAAAGAGGTTTTTTTTAAAATATAATATGCAATATATGTAAATTTTATAAATGTAAAATTAGGGAAGCCCTAATATCTCCCACTGATACATAATTTATTAAAGGATTGTTGATCGAGTCTAATGGGGTCAATGCCCCCCTTTTCAAGGTCGATTTATTTGTTGTTTCTAGGTGTAATGACTCCGGGGCGAAGTTTGCACATGCGAATTAACGGGAAGAGATGTATTGATCGACTCGAGGGGAACTCGATTTCCGAGAAATTGATTACATCATCGGTGGGGAATGCAGTTTTCTTGGACATGAACTCGTTTTATCCCTCGGCAATGTCTCACTACTCTTTGCCGTGTGTAAACTATAAATGGCTTGAGAATCCTTGTGAGTTCCCCGACATTAACACTGTTGAGGACAATGGGCCACAAGGATGGTTCTTTGAAATTGACGGTCACATTCCATTGACGCTTCATGATTCAGTCAGAGATTTTGTTTTCCCCTGTATCAATCGACCAGTGACATAGGACTCACTGAATCCCTACAATCGATCATTGGTCGAGGATATGGGGATGCACTGGACCCCCTCTAAGCAAAAACTGATTGCGGATCTAAAGAGAATATCGTTGTTCACCATGTGCTTTTGCACTGGATGGGGAACAATGGTTTCAAGATCACCAAAATACATATGGTCCTGCAATTCAATCAAAAACCTTATTTAAAGACGTTTATCGACACCTTTGTTGATAAACACTCTCGGGCAAACACTAAATTGGAGAAGGAAATGTAAAAGCTAATTCTAAATTCAGCATTAGGCAAAATGTGTGAAAGCGTACGCAACAGATCTCGTTGCGACGGCGTGACTGACCCTCAAGAGTGTGCACGAATTATAGCAGACCCCAATTTTACATCGTTCACGAGCATAGAGACAAGCATGGTTCTTCTACACAGGAAAAAGAGAAATGTGGTACTGAACAAGAATATAGTAGGAGGTAGTTCAGTACTTGAAATTTCCAAAAAGCTCATGTTGTCGTTTTTATACAATGTGTGCAAGGTACAATGGCAAAAATTACTACTTATTCATTGAACAAGTATGGTTTACAGTTATTTGTAGTCCGACTGTTGTCAACAGCACTATGTATCAATTTAAAATACCATTCAGATCGTTTCTGTGTGGTCCATCAATGTCTGGGAAAACGACACTTTTAGCTAAAATAATTCAAAATTGTAATAAAATGTTTTTGGATAAACCAAAGAAAATTTATTATTGCTATAGTATTTGGCAAGAGTCCTACGATCAAATAAAAGCTATTGCCATATCCATACCAATACAATTCATACGGGGACTTGATGTTTTCAATAGTATTGAACCAAACTCGTGGCTGATTATTGATGATTTGGCTGAATCAATTGAACAGTTCTCACAGGAAATGCTACAGCTGTTTACCGTTCACTCTCATCATGACCACATTTCCATAGCCCTAGCTCTACACAATCTGTTCCATCAGAGCAAATGTATGAAAACCCTTGCTTTAAATTGCACCATCTATAATTATCTATCGAGTTGTTCGTGATTCTAGCTCGCTAATAACTCTCAATAAGCAAATATATCCAGGCACCCCCTAATTTCTGCTGTCAGCGTACACTCAGGTGACAAATAAGCCCTATGGCTACATTTTGCTAGATCTTAATCAGAGCACACCCGAGGATCTACGTGTAGTCACAGATATTTTCGACAAAGAAATTACAGTATATCTTCCAGTGAACAGTAGAAAAAGCTATTAGTTGCCATTATGAAACTGAAGAAACTACACGAACAACGGCATTTATTTTCCGTTTTAGGCACTTCAAAACCTCCACTCAGGAAGGCTATACTCAAACATGGTGTTGACAATGATTTCATTAATCTAATATCGGAACTTTGTTTAAATTTAACTGAGGGCAATGTACACTTGCGAAAAGGTGTTAGACAATAAATAAAGTAGCATTATTATGCATTACGTGCCTTGGCTTCTAAAAAAAGGGGAACTTTTTTGAAAGAAAACGTCTCCTTCAAACAGGTTATAGGCGTCTCACACTTTTGCTGCCAATCTTTGCAGAACTTGTATACAGTTTTTCCTAAATGGCTAAACTCTATAAATTGACACCATTTGAACTTATCTTCTCGCCCGTGGAACATTTTGAAGACAATCTAAGCAAATTCATTAATGATGAAAATATTGCTGATGACAAAAAGCTAGTTTTACTTCAAGGTGCATTGTGACGTGTGGATAATCATAGACCTTATCGTGAGAGATCTGCTGTCACTGTCAAAAATCCTCCTAAACAGGAAACATTCCCTCAAGGTTCAGCAGTGCAATCAAAGGAGAAGGAATTGAATTCTGTAGTGTCAACAATTGAAAACCTATTGCCAGTGACCTATCGAGAACAGAGTAAAAGAGTATTAGCAGATCTCTTGTTGGAAACTGGTGGTGATCAAGTTCAAGTTGACAGTGCAGGGAAGCGAATTATGATTCAGGGAAAAGATTATAATCTGGTTATTTAATTTGTGATATGGTGACGAATCGTGAAGGACTTTTATCATTTGACAATAATCTATACACCTTTCTAAATGTATCTAACTTCCACAAAAGTCTTATTGGTAATAAGCAAATTCTTAAGAAACTAAGAGAATATAGTCTTCCAACAACACCAACACCATTTAAAAAAGAAGATGATTCAATATTGGAAAATACTAGCAGCAGCAGCAATGATTTTATAACACCAACGATGGTGGCTAGTCAAAAGTGAAGACATATTGATTCACCCTCCAGTGTGCAAAAGGGGAGTGGACATTACACTACGTTTTTACGTTCAAAATGGTTGAAGTTCTGAAGCATGTCTATGAAAATATTGGTAAAGCGGGAATTCTAAGTTTCCCGACAACGCTTTCTAAAGTTGCCTCTGACATAGATGGTAGCATATTAAAAAAAGAAAGAGTATCTAGAAAATGAACCGAGTTACACACTGTATCGGAATCGCAGGCTTTGTGGCAAACAATATCGTCAAACTAAAGTCTTTTTCCCTCTGCATACAATACTAACTGATCTTTTAACTTGAGACGCGATTCAACGGCGTCATAATGCACCCTACGAATATATTCTGGTGGCAATCAGTGTCTTTAGTCGCTATGCCTACGCCATTCCATTGCAATCAAAGAGAGGTGTAAGTTGCTCATGCTTTAGAAAGTATTCTTGAACTGGATTGCTATAGAAAAATTCAATCAGATCGCGGTAGCAAATTTGTTAATCCTCATGCTCAAAAGGTTCTATTGAAATATAATACAACACTCTATCATAGTCATAGCCCGATAAAGGCTGCATTGGCTGAACGATTGATAAGAACGATTCGTCTATTAATTTCAAGATATTGTACACTGAAAAATACTGCGGTTTTTATTCACGATTTCGATGAAATCATGGAAATATACAACCAACGACCACATCGATCCCTGTCCAACTCTAGCCTTTGGGAATTTCATTGCAGTGAAAATACATTTGATGCTTTTCTAAAGCAATATTCCAACGGCAATGAGAAGAAGAAAAAGAAGAAATTCAATGTTTGTGATACGGTTCGAATTAGTAGAACCACAAATAGTTTTGAAAAGGGGAATTTTCTATGGAGCACTGAGCTATTTAAAGCGTCCAAAAATCATAGACAATATACCTACGACATATCGACTGCGAGACAACAAAGGTGTTGAGTTTCTCGGTAGTTTTTATGAACACGAACTGCAAAAAGTTAGAAACACTAGTGAAATTTATCAAATTGAAAAGATATTAAAGAGTCGTACTCACAGGGGCAAGAGACAGTTGCTTGTTCGCTGGCTAGGATAAAACTCTGATTTTGATTCTTGGGTCAGTGTTGAAGATATTAACAATGCCCAATGATTTTTATGTGACTTTCATGTCCAATGTTTCTGATCCTCTCTACAATGATTTGAATAGAACAAGTGATTTTTGGACGAAACTCTCCTTACCATCAAATTCGACGGCACGTATGAAGTGGCTCTTGTTGACTGTATTCTCAAAAATACATATGACATCCTGAGAAAAGATCGTAAACATGAAATAAAAATTAGACCCTATGATTGGCCCCCACCCTCAGGTAATCAAGAACAAATTCAAAAGATCAATTGGATGAATTATCCATATATTGAATTACCCTATGAAGAACTCACCTGTATGAATGATTTATGTCGTTCTATTAATAAAAGAATTTCCACTCGTAAAAAAGGAGCTTTTCATTTCAACTATTCAAAGGAGGAGGGCAAGATCTACATTAGTTCACCTATTGCTGATGAAAAGGTTATTCTCAATGATAATCTAAAAGATATTCTTGGCTTTAAGCTCAATATAATCAACGGTAAAAGTGCTGGAAACACTAATTTTATTTTTGCTGACTACCCGCCTCCCTTCTCCACGGACACTTGTATATTTTTCTAAGCTTCATTTGTGGAAACATCTCGGGTTGGCAATAGCAATGTTCCCCTCCTACGAGTTCTTGAACGAAAAACCAATCAAGAACATATTCACCACTACAATATAAAGCATCTTCAGTATATCCCCGTAAACACTTCCTATTTGAAACTCTGTCAGTTAACACTAAGAACTGAATTAGGTGATCCCCTAGCAATATCAAAAGTTTTGGCTGTGATTACATGCCATTTTTGACCCATCGTTCAACAAGATGTCTAATAGAAAAGTGGTATTCATTTTTCCTGATATTGACTGCTATGTTAATACTCTTGGCCCAAGACAACAGGGCAATGGAATGGACTATTACAAAGGTCGCTTTTTCAATGTCTGGCTACGGTCTTGGCAGTTGGATTGCTAAGCTGTTTTGCTCTGCACTACCTCTGGCTAGAAAATATATTATACCGGCTGCGATAGATTTTGCATCCTCTACACTATACGATTGGGGCTCTGGCAAGGATATTAAAAAAAGTGCTTCGGAAAATCTTAGGTCCAGTGCGCGAACCCTTGGCGAGAGATTACAACAAAATGGAAAAGGTTTAAATAGGTCGAGAAACAATGCATCACTCATCAGTCTCTAGTCAGGTCAGAAACGTAAGACATCACCCCTGTCAAAGAAAAGAAGGAAAAAGCCGACACGTACAGTAAACAGCAGAAGAAGATGCCCCAGGAAGAGAATTGTTACATCGAAACAAGATTTCTTTTCCTAAGATGTCCTACCTACCGCATAAGGATTCTCAACCTTCAATCACCTCCTCATTGAATCTATTCAATGCAGAAAATGTTGATGTGAGTGTAAAGCATGGATACTATGAACAATTTTATCCACAACAACCCCTCTCCAATAATATCCAAGTTCAAATTTAT
Organism: Artemia sp. Qi Xiang Cuo; assembly: GCF_049724085.1. Taxonomy (NCBI): domain Eukaryota; kingdom Metazoa; phylum Arthropoda; class Branchiopoda; order Anostraca; family Artemiidae; genus Artemia; species Artemia sp. Qi Xiang Cuo. The sequence continues at coordinate 41,761,723 of NC_142807.1, read as the reverse complement.
TCCACTTTATTTACGTTCAAATTTATTCCACTGAAGACTACTTTATGGACATGTCTTCGACATTTATAGATTTACAAATAAAAGTCCGGAAATCCGATAATACATTACCAATTCTTGCCGATGAAATATCCTATGAAAATTGTATATTACATAATTTATTTCGTCAAATCAGTGTCTACATCAATGGCACACTGGTGAGCACAAGCAACAATCTCTCAAATTATACAAGCTATATACAATTCATGCTGATGACACCCAAGTCATACAAGGAATTGAGAGGCACCTCCAATGGATATGAATATATTACTAATACTGAGAGTACAGATGGACTTAAAAATGCTACAACTAGTTAATTACATCTAGTTGGAAAAATATATCATGAAATATTTAATTTACCCCAATGGCTACCACCCAATATTAAATTGGATATAAAATTGACGCTTGCTCCATCCAATTTCATATTGAGAAAAGAACTTGCTGCCAATTCAGATGTAACTCTCTCTCTCTCACTTCGGCAATACTACATGTACGCAAACAGCAAGTTATGAGTTCTGTTGCTTTGGCAGTGGAAAAACTGAGAGCCAGTGGAAATAATATTAAACTACTTGTTCCTCATACAATCACCAATCAACGTCATATTGCCGTGGGGTCACGCACTTTCACCGACCCATCCTTTATCAATGGCGAAATTCCATCAAAACTCGCTTTGGCATTTCTAAGAAGCGCTAGTGCAATAGGCTCGTGGACGGGATGCCCAAATAAATTTGAAATGTTTGGGCTTTCATCTCTTGTCTCTAAAGTTAATGGAATCGCACTCTACAATCTATCTTTTGATAAATCCTATAGAACATTGTATGAGTTGACCATGCAAACCCTAGATCATGATTCACAACTATTTGAAAATAGTATAACCGAAGAAATGTTTGCTAAAAACACGTGGTATCATTGTATTGGATTTGTCTGGCACCCTGGATCTGAGTATAGTACGTACGGGGAGTGTGCGTTTAGAGTGTACATTTGCCGATCCGTTAGCTGAGAGTATTGCACTAATCTCGCTAAATCAATATGAAACCTATTGGGAAATCACTCCCGAAGGCAGTGTTCTACTAGACTTGGCACCATGAACACCAGTCAATTAATCAATGTATTTAATATGGATCCCTACATGTCCAAATACAAATTCTATTGTCTGCCCTCGGACTTTCTTGGAAAAATTCAAAGTGTCAACAATACACTAATTATTGTTAATAGCAGTCCATCGACTGTGCACACGGATCATTGGCTGTACATCTTTCAAACAATGAAGACGATTGAATTTTTTGATCCTCATGGCCTATCCTATACATTCTACACACCCCACATCAGCAACTATATTGAGAGCAGTGGGAAAGCTATTATTCAAAATTGGAAGAGAATGCCAGATGTGACGACTAAAAGCTGTGGCTTCCATCCACTACTATATTTTGTGTTCCGATGTCGTGGCTATACTTACAAGCAGTTTCTCAACATTTATGTAGCCAATCCACGTCTAAACGACTTTATAGTGGAAAATATCCTCTCTGACCTGTATAATATTGATTTCAGTGCCCTACGAGTAAAGTCCTTAAAAAATGTATGTAAATTCGTTTATTAATAAATGAAAAATGAATATATACAAAAATGTCTTTATTCTTCACTTTAGATTTCTTCTTCTGTGTATAGGCAACTGTCGTGAACCACTAATGCCGGTAAAGCATTTGGATTTATTGTATATTGATCTTGATTGGCTGCAAAGTCAGGGTCAAATTTTCTACAGTATAATGTAACTTCACTCTTGTCATATCTCTTTGTATAGTCAATGATACTATTTGCATTCATATTATGATATTCACGAGTTTCAATCTGTCTATTTGAAGCAATATCACATACAGTGGTTTCAAATGATGAATCACATTCGGTAACTGCCAAATAAAAATCACTTGGTTTATAGTCATAATAGGCAGTGTCGTCACAACGATGACGTAGAAACCAAATTGTCTTGTTACCCCAACAGTTGAATCGTAGACCAGATTCTTACTCCCAGAATAATTTAAATCCACGACGATACCAATATCGTAGAAATAAACTACAATCACGTTTGGGATTCTTTCCAATCATAGCGGGGTAAGTATTCTCCCACTGATCACATTTGTCATAGTGACAATTGGAGCACAGATGTCCTCTAGGGTGAGAGCCACAAATCTCTTCAAGACATGAATTACATCCTTTAATTTGTACTGCATAGCCTCTTTGTAATTTACAAGGATTACATAATTTGCATTTTTCATTATAGTCATCAATAATTGTCACAATTCTCACATTGTGTCCAACTGCCAAGAGTGTACATGCATAGCGGACATGTATAGAACATTTTTCGGTTTCCGATGTCAACTCTCTCACAGCTAAAACGAAACTGATTATCCTTGTTCTATAAAGTCAGAGGGAGGAATGGGAGAGGAGTAACTCTATGACGTTACCTCTTTCGAATGGGGGGGAGCCATCTACATTGAATCTATGGCAATTTTTTCAAAAGTATATCTACGATATTATTCTGTTTTGTTCCAATTAATAAATCAATAAATTGAGTATAAGCATTTGAGTCACGTCGACATAGTTTCATACAATAGTCCAATGGGGGAGAATCAGTTTTCATTATATTGTCAAGTGTTCCCCGAGAGAATATCTTTCGTTGAAGGGATAACTCGAGAAAATTATCATCCAAAATCAAATGTTTTTCCATAAACACCAGATTCGATCTAATTCTCTCTTTCTCAAATTTATTCATTTTTCAATCCTATCACTCTGACTAATGACTTTAGACTGACCATGATTCGTTAGCCTAACATTCTAACAAAAAGAAATGGAACATTTTCGATTTCCAAACTATTTTATTGTATAATTACAACAATAATACTAGACATGTACATTTAGCGATACAGCTTATTGTCTTCGATATGCTTCACTAATGCACTTAAAGCACATTGAAGTCTATTCACATACGCTATATCAACTTTTGCAGCGAAGCATAATTGATCCTCCATTTTTAATTTGCTCAAGGATATCACATATCTTGCTTATACTTCATCCCATTCCAGAAAAAGCCGTGATCCTCTCGTGATTTCCACCGCAGTTTTTGGGACTCTTGTATCATTGCTACCAACTCTACTATCAACTTCTAATAGGGAAAACATTCCACTCATCATTATTACAAATATATCCTAATAAGTAAAGTCAAATTGTTCTCACTCTCATGAATTCTATTCACACACTAATAAAACTATAGCAAAAATCCTTTCCTTATATTCTCTACAATCCTGTCCCACTAATATTTCCAACTCCCTGATTGGCTTAGAAAAAGACACGTGATCCTGTTCCCGTTAGACTCGATCAATACATTCCCCACCGATTATGTAATCAATTTCTCGAAAATCCAGTTCCTCTCGAGTCGATCAATACATCTCTTCCCGTTAATGCGCAGGTGCAAACTTCACCCCGGAGTCATTACACCCATAAACAACAAATAAATCGACCTTGAAAAAGGGGGCATTGACCCCATTAGACTCGATCAATAATCCTTGAATAAATTATGTATCAGTGGGAGATATTAGGGCTTCCCTACTTGTAAACCACGGGTTCTAAAGGAGGCTTAGTGGACCATACCGAATTTATTTTTTTAAATATATATTCATTAAATTTGGCTTAGTAAGAACTTGTTTTACTTAATTTTCATTAAAAACAATTATTGAAATTTTCAATAATTGTTTTTAATGAAAATTAAGCAGAGGATTAGTGGCTACCGGCGATACCTCTATAAAAAAAATGCTCCTTGACCTCTACCTTTTGGGTGGAGTAGAAAAGAGGTCGTGTGAAAAATAATTTTCTGTGACATTTTTCTAGGTTGAAGAAACATTTCCAAAAGAAAGAAGGCTGAAAGAGAGGACAAGGAGGTTGTCTAAAAAGAGATGGGAGTCAGGAAGAGCTGGAAACAATCAGGAATCAAGTTGCACTATACTTTATCCTTTTAAAGACATAGGAAGAAACCGAAGACGACGGTAACGGCAACTTTCTTCAGTTCCGAAGACACACTCGCGATGAAGTTTCGAACGTCACCACACTTGCCAGAAAGTTATTTTCTATTCCTGCGACTAGTGTGACCGCAGAAATACTATTTTCGGTAGTAGGCCTGATAGTGAATATGATAGTGACTTAGAGGAGAAATGGCCTCAGTCCACACAGAGTGGATACATTTACAATAACTATAGCCCTGCCGCGCAGTTCTAATAAACTTCCGAAGTTTGCCTGAAGGAGTTTTTTTTTCGACTTGCACTAATATTCCAATATAAATGATGAATTTTGTGATAAGGTATTCGAAGTTTTGTATACAGTAATTTTCGACGAATAAAAATACTACTAATAATTAACTCTGCTATAATTAATTGTAATAGCAGTGGTAGCATACAAATATTCCCATTCCGATTATGTTTCTCATCGTGATCGTTAAAATACGAGGCTGTAGGAGAGGGGGCTATCCACCTTTCGATCACTGTCAGTCTTAAAAAGGACACTAGAACTTCTGATTACCAATCCAATGAGCCCCCGTCCGAAGTATATACTATCAGTCTTTCTATATAAACCTTATCTGCCCTAGGGCATACCTTAAAGCCCGTGCCCTGAGGGCTGCTGTGGGGGGGGGTGGTGGGGTATTGTCATCCTCAAAGACATAATTATGGACCTTTCAATTATGTTGGACAAAATATCTGTCTAAAAATTTTGATTGGATGTGTTTGGGGAAATTGAGGCGTGGGAGGGGGTTTAGTTGCAATCCGAACACTTTCGACTACTAAAAAGGGTACTAGCCCCGTTCGATTTCCAATCAAAAGAGCAATTTTACGAATGAGCTCTTTTAATATGTTGAACAAAATGATTATATCAAATTTTGATTGGAAGTGTTTGGGGAAATGATGGGCATGGGGGGGGCATATGCCCTCCGATTACTTTTGAATAATAAAAAGGCGCTAGTCTTCTCAATTTCCAACCGAATGAGCCCTTTTTGAAGCTTCTACGAAAGAAAGCTTTCTATAAAAACCTTATATGCCCCAAGGGCATAACTTAAGACCCTTGTCCTGAGGGCTATCGGGGGGAGGGTGTCATCCTCAAATTTCCAGATCTTTCAACTACGTTGAACAACATAGATATATCAAAATGTTGATCGGAAATGTTTTTGGGGAAATGATGGGCGTGGAAGAGAGGGGGATGATTTCCCCTCCAATTACATTCGACTATTAAAAAGGACAATAGGCCTCCCAATTTCCAAAAAATAGCCCTTTTGAAATTTTTACGATGGTGCTTTCTATAAAACCTTTTATGCCCCGGGGCATAACTTACAACCTTAGCACTGAGGGATGTAGGGGGTGGTCATACAAAAAATTATAATTTTCGGACCCTTCAACTACCTTCAACAAAATTTCTATATCAAAATGTTGATTGGAAGTGTTTGAGGAAATGATGGGTGTGACGGAGGGGGGCATTTGTTCTCCGATTCCAGTTCTAACTTCCAGAACTTTCAACTACGTTGAATAAAACGGATATCTCTAAACTTTGATTGAATTTGTTTGGGGAAATGGTGGGCGCGAGAGGGGGGTCAATTACTTTTCTTTCACTTTCGGCTATTAAAAAGGGCATTAGCTCTTTCAATATCCAATCAAATGAGTCCTTTTTGAAGTTTCTAGAACAAAACTTTTTATACATACCTTACATAACCCCTGGGCATAACTTACAACCATAACCCTGATGGCTCTGAGGGGGTTATCATCCTCAAAGACCTAATTTCCAGAACTTTCAACTACGTTGAACAAAATGTATATCTCCAAATTTTGATTAGATGTGTTTGGGGAAATGGTAGGCGTTAGAGGGCTTAGTTCTCCTTCAACCACTTTCGACTATTAAAAAGGGCACTAGCCATTTCAATTGCCAATCAAATGAGCCCTTTTTGAATTTTCTACGACAACCCTATCTATAAAAACCTTGTATGCCCCCAGGGCATAACTCACAACCCTTGCTCTGAGGACTGTGAGGGGGGGGGGGGTGTCATCCTCAAAGACCTAATTTCCAGGACTTTCAACTACGTTGAACAAATGGCTATCTCAAAATTTTGACTGGATGTGTTTGGGGAAAAGGTGGGCGTGAGAGGGGTTGTTAGTTGCCCTCGAATCACTTTCGACTATTAAAAAGAGCTCTAGTCTTTTGAGTTTCCAATCAAATGAGCCCTTTTTGAAGTTTTTATGATAAAGCTTTCTATAAAAAACCTTATATGCCCCCAGTGCATAACTTACAACCCTTGCCCTGAGGGCCGTGGGGGAGTGTCCTCGTCAAAGGCATAATTTCCATTTCATAATTTTTAATTATCTATCAAAAACATAATTTTCATCATAAATTCATGGAAATCAAATACGCTGAACAAAATGGATATCTCAAAATTTTAGTTGAATGTGTTTGGGGAAGTGATGGGCGTGGAAGGGGTGTTAGTTGCCTTCTAATCACTTTCGAAAATTAAAAAGGACACTAGCCATTCCAATGTCCAATCCAATGAGCCCTTTTCCAAGTTCCTACGACAACTCCTTCGATGCGAGTGATGAATATAATCATGACTGGTTTTTCATTCAAGAGCTGGTAGGAGGGGAACCTTACTATAACCAACTCTGGATGATTCAACGAATGACTCGTAAAGAATATAAAACTGTCCGAGGAGAAGCCAGGTGGATAGTCATTGAAAGTCACACGATCCATACCACTAGTGCTTTCTGTACTTTACCATTAATTATATTGTGTTTAGATTCAAGAATATCTCTTAGATTATCATTGACAATAACTTTTTCACCGTCAATGGGTGAGCTGTTGTAGATCTTGTAGATCTTGCCCTCTTCCTTAGAATAGTTGAATTGAAAGGCTCCTTTTTTACAAGTGGAAGTTCTTCTATTGATAGCACGACACAAATTATTCTTACTAACAAGCTCCTCGTATAATAATGTGACGAAGGGATATTCAGATGAATTTATATCTTCTATCTGTTGATCACTAACGAGTGGCCAATGATTTGGTCTAAATTATGTATCATGTATGTGATCTTTTCTCAGTATATCATATGTATTTTTTGAGAATACAATCGACAAGAGCAACTTAATACTCGCCATTGAATTTAATCGTCAAAGAGAGTTTTGTCCAAAAATCACTGGTTTTTTCAAATCATTGTAGAGTGGATCAGACACATTGGACATGAATGTCACATAGAAATCATTAGGCAATATTTATGTCTTCAACTGCTACCCAAGAATCAAAATCAAAGTTACATCCTAGCCAACGAACAAGAAATTGTCTTTTGCCCTTCTGTGTACGACTCTTTAATATCTTTGAAATTTGATAGATTTCACTATTATTTTTAACTTTTTGTACTTCATAGTCATAAAAACCACCGATAATCTCTTCATCTTTGGTGTCTCGTAAACGATATGTTATGGGTTTAGTGTCTAGGATTTTTGACACTTTAAAAAGGTCAGTGGACCGTAAGTAATTCCCCTTTTCAAAAATATTAGTCGTTCTATTAATTCAAACAGTATCACCGGCATTGAATTTTTTCTTCACAAACTTTTCACTGGAACTTGAATACTGTTTAAGAAAACTCTCACGTGTAGTATGATCACCTCAATGAACTTCCTGAGTAATGCCTTTTCAACATGTGGATTGACAAATTCACTACCATGATCCGTTTGAATTTTTCTATAACAATCGTTTTCTAGAATACTTTCTATAGCCTGACCAACTTCAACACCTCTCTTTTTACGCAATAGAGTAGTATATGCATAGCGACTAAAGACACTGATTGCAAGTAGAATATATTTGTAGGGTTGTTGGGGTTCCACCCCTGTTTCTTTTCCTTTCAGATAAATGACCTGTTTTCGTTTTCTTAATTACATTTGCCTATAGTATAATTTCAAAAGACAGGTTAAATTCTCGTTGTTAAGTTAGAGGAGTTGCAATAAGTAAGCTTTGAACCAAGTTCTATTTTTGTACTTCCTGGTTTGGGAGTCATTGAAAGATAAATCTAAGAGGTAAAATTGGGTTTGAATGGGGATGTAGCTGATTGGCTGGGCCAAGGGAAGGTCCACCCATATGAACAGTTGTGTGAAAAATATTATTTTGTTTTTAGTCTGCTTTTCGACCCCGTTTGGGGAAGGATATTTGTGTTGTTATATGTGACCCTTTTGGAAGAATACAAGTAAGGTATTTTCTACAAAATGTGTACTAGTTTCCGTAACCCAGGCAGGGTAGGAACAGAGCTACGAGGTACCGTCATTATTATATTGACAGGAAGATTTGTTACCTCCAAGGAGAGAGTTAGAGATTTTCTAGCCGTAACCCAAGGCGGGTACATTTGGCTTTAGAAAGTGGCCATTTGACCACTTGATCGCGTTATCATACCCTGGGACAGGGTATACTGTAAATCGGGTAGTACCAAACCCGCTATTTGCAGAACCGGTGTGGTAGACACGGGCATAGCATTATAATTTGGAGCCGGGGCTTTCCCCTCCAATAAGTGGTGACACCCGTATATTACCACGCCAGTGGAGTTGTGGCCTACCGGTATTACCGCCAGTGGTTAAACGCCACGAACAATGGTGGGATCCAGAAAAGGTCCTATCAGTAAATCCGTCATTTACGGAACAGTTGGGGCAAGAGCGGGAATCCCACTAACATTGGAGCCGACAAGGGGTTCTCCCCTTCGAATAAGTGGCATCACAACCTTTTTTCACCACTTTTGCATTAATAAGTGGCGACCCCCGTAACTTGCACCCCAATAAGGGTGTATTGTGACTTCCTTGAATCTCATCTAGACTTAAAAAATCTGTTAGCATTATATGCAGTGGGATAAAGGCTTTAATTTTCCAAAAATGATTACCACGAACCCTATGATTTCGATGTAAAGTGTAACTTGGTTCATTTTGTAGATAATCCTTAGCACTTTTAGTGCCAATACCAGTGACTTTAGAAATTTTGGTGGGGAAACTTAAACTTCCCACTTCACCAAAATTTTCATAAAGATGTTCCAAAACTTCAACCATTTTGAACGCAGACACGTAGTGTAATGTCCGCTACCCTTTTGCATAACAGTGGGTTATGATGGCAATGAGTTGATATCAGTAAGTTTTTGCTTTTTTCCAGCCATAGATGCCACCAGTGTCATCAAATTCATGTTTCTACTGCTACTAGGTATGCTAGTATTTTCTAATATTGATTTAAAATCTTCTTCTGCTCGTTCTTTTAATATTAGTGGTGGTGGTGGATTGGCAGTATGTTCTTTTAATTTCTTTAAAACTTGCTTAATGGTAATAAGTCTTTTCGGGAAGTTTAATGTATTTAAAATGTTGTATAGATGATTGTCAAATGATAAAACTCCTTTACTATTTTTAACCATATCATAAATTAAATCAAGTAAACTATAAAATTTCCCTTGAATTATAAATCATTTCCATTACTGTCAACTTGAATCTGATCTTAACCGCTTTCCATAAGATATGTTAAGACTCTTTTACTTTCTTCACGATATAAGTGTGGCAGTAGATTTTCAATATTTGACACTATTGAATTCACTTCCTCCTTTGATTCTATTATTTTTCCAGAATCTTGAAGGGATGTTTCTTTTTTGTGATCAATGACTTTTTCATTGACTGGTCTTACATGATACGGTTTATGTTTGTCCACTCGTCAAAGTGCATCATGAAGTAAAAGTAGTTATTATCATCGACTGTACTCTCATCATTAATGAATTTACTTAGATTATCCTCGAAGTGTTCCATTGGTGAAAGGAAGAGTTCTATTCGGGTCAATTTGTAGGGTTTAGCCATCTAAAGAAAACTATTTACAAGTCCTTTAATTATTGGCAGTAAAAGTGTAAAAAAGCTACCATCCGCTAAGAGAAGACGTTTCCCTTTAAAATCTTTTCCTTTCTTTTTGCAAGCCAAGGCACGTACAAAGGAACGAGGCTGCTTTGTCTGTTGCTTAACTACTTCTGGCAATTGAATATTGCCCTCAGTTAAATTTAAACAAGACATTAGAAATTAGATGAATTAAGATGAATTAATTAGATGACATTAGATGAATTAATTCTCTATCAATACCATGTTTGAGTATGGCTTTCCTAAGCGGGGCTTTTGAAGTGCTTAGAACGGAAAATAAATGTCTATTTTCATGTAGTTTCTTCAGTGTCATGATGGCAACTAATAACCTTTTTTACTGTTCACTGGAAGATATACTGTAATTTCATTGTCAAATATATCTGTGACCACACGCAATTCCTTGGGTGTATTTTGATTAAAATCCAATTCAATGTAACCATAGGGTTTATTTGTTGCCTGACTCTACGCTGAAAGTAGAAAAGAAAGTAGAAATAAATATTTGTTTATTGAGAGTTATTAGAAAACTTGAATCACGAACAACTCCGTAAATGATATGGTAGGTACAGTTAAAAGCAAGTGTCCTCATATATTTGCTCTGATGAAAGAGATTGTGTAGAAGTAGAGTTTCGGAGATCGATTCATGATGTGAGCAAACAGTAAACAATTGTAGCATTTCCTGAGACCACTGTTCAATGGATTCAGCAGAATCATCAATAATAAGCCAAGACTTTTGTTCAATAATGTTGAAAACATCCACTCCCTGTATGAACTGCACCTGCACAATATCTGATACAGCAATAGCTTTTATTTTATCATATGCCTCTTGCCAAACACTGTAGTAATAGTAGATTTTTTCGGCTTTTCCATAAACATTTTATCACAATTTCTAATTATTTTAGTTAAAAGTGTTGTCTTTCTCGACATTGAGGGACCATAAAGAAATGATCTGAATGGTGTTTTAAATTGATAAATATTGTTTTGGTTTCAACAGCTGGACTACAACTAACTATAAACTATAGTTGCCTAATAAATAAACAATTTTGCTATCAGTCCTACTACGACGCTGTTCAAGAAGAACAACAACAGCAACAATTTAGAATAATGTTTTCTTTTACTTATGTATAATAAATATATAAGAATTTAGATAATTGTAATTGTAGTTGTGATTTCTCTTTTTTCTTAACACAAAAAATAGTACTTATTTTACAAATAAATATTTTTATTCAACAGAATAAATATTATTAATCAACGGAATAAAAAAAATACAATTTAAAAGCAGCAGCACTTTTATTTAACAATAAATATATATTTATACAACACTTGCTTTTTAATCAACATAAAAATAATATCACAGTTTAAAAAACAACACCTTTTTTCATTTTATTTTATTTAAAACATAAATAAATATTTTATACAGCACATGCTTTTTGTAATCAACATAATATCACAGTTCGAAAATCAACATTATTTTTTTCATTTTACTTACAACAATAATAAGTACACATACACAATAAATTTTTTCTTATAAACCAATACACTTAGAAATGGGATTCCCCATTTCTGTTCTCAGTTTTCAGTTTTAACTTCTAACAGGAGTGAATTAGTGTCTCCATAATACACTTGAACTTCCACCTCCCTCTGCCAGTGTACCTTATACACGTTGTGAAAGAATTACAGCATGAGTTTCTTGGAGATTTCTGTTATTGAGCTACTACCAGCAATATTTTTATTTAAAATGATATTTCTTTTCCTTCTTTGTAGGAGGACCATATTGTATTGGAGTCTATTAATAGTGAATGAGATGAAGTTGGGATCGACAATGATTCGAGCACATTCTTTTGGATTGGTTACAACGTCATATCGACGCCTGTTTCGTACGCTTTCGCACATTCTACCAACGGCTGAATTTAAAATGAGTTTAAAGATTTTTTCAACCTTCGTTGTCGCTTGTGAACGTTTACTGACAAAAGTGTCAATAAACGTTTTCAAATATGGTTTCTGATCGATTTTGAGGGCTCTATGTATCTTTGTGACCCTGAAGCCATTATCTATTATCCATCGCAATAGCACATGATGAACAACAATCTTTTGTTTTGGATTAAGGTCGGCAATAAGTTTTTGCTTTAAAGACGTCCAGTGCATACCCCCATCCTCTACCAAAGATAAATAGTATGGACTCAAGAGTCCTCAGTCACCGGTCTATTTATGCAGGTGAAAACAAAATCCTTTAATGAGTCATGGAGTTCCATCTGTACTTCACCATCAATTTAAAAAACATCCTTGTGGTCCACTGTCCTCAACGGTGGCTGTGTTGGGGAAATTTGAAGCCCAAGGATTGTTAAGTTATTTGTAATTACCAAACGGCAAAGAGAAGTGAGACTTTGCCGACGGATAAAAGGAATTCATATAAAAAAAACTGCATCAGACTTTACACCGGAGTTTTGTCCAGTCAAATCAGTTTTCAAGATACGTTCCCCGTGGAAAACATAGCCTCCCATCATTGATCTTTCTACAAATAGATGCTGATCCACTTCGGTGATCAGACTTTTTTTCTTTGCTGGTTTTTAGAATTAAATCCATCCCCAGATGAGAAGTTGAAAAATAATAACCCTAATCCAACCCAAATTCCAAATATATTTTATCCGTGTTCTTACAGACAATATCTAATAACGTTCATACATCACTTGCCAAGTACATTTTGCAATAATCCCACCAATTTTTATATCCATCCTTTGCCCAAGCCCTCTTGGCAAATTCATAGTCAGCAGTGGTGCATTGACGATCACGAAGTGAATCATAAAACACTTTGATGGCCGTTAATTTCTTCTCACCTAGCCTCAAGGCGGAGTTCCAGTAATCATACGGATATATGGCCTTAAATGTTAATAAATCCTACATTTCATAATTCGGAAAGCACTGTATAAGGAGGGGAAAACTATCAAAACTGTCGCTTTTCTGTAATTAAATCAATTGGCTTACGGATTTGGGGAAAAAACTAAAGGAGTCTAAAAACGGATTTTATTCAAGCACGTATGACCAATATCTATTGTTTTCCATTTGAATTCAAAGAGCAGCAATTTCTCAGATGATTTGGGTATGAAATTATAGGAAAAAGAACCATCTACCCATGTGTCATCTACAACTTCATCTTTCTGCATACGTACCAACACTCTTAAAACGAACTCCGAATCATAATTGGAGTCGTGTATAAATACAAGTAGACAATATTGTTGACTAACATTTACATTACATAATTAATGGGTCACTAGATGAAAGTTACTCCCTCCCGATGATATTTCTTGCCAAAAATAATCTATGATCACGGGCTTTCTCCTTATCTCCCTTTCCTTTACCTTTATCAGATTTACCTTTACACACCCAACATATTGTCTAATTTTAATGGCAAAGCTGTCCTCCGGTGATAGAATCATTGGATAATTTGTGTTGCGCAACCTTGAGATTGCCTTATTTGCTTTTATAATAAGTGCAGACAAGGTTGTGGGCATAAAATCTGGCCTATCCAGTGTCTGAACTAGATTTACCACTTGCATTGTATTACTTGAGTCTCTTTGAGTATGGGCATAAGAGACTGCTATGGCCTGATCTTCTTTGACATGATTTGGAATTGATGAATTGCACATATCTGTCAGTTTGGCCTTGCAGTCTAAGGCAATCTTGTCACTCTGTAAGTGTGATTTCTGAAAATATCTGAAACGCAAGATTTCCCTGTCACCACTAACCGTTTTCACAGACTTGTACCCATGACGTTTTTACAGTGTCTCATGTGATGCTTTAGCTTCGAAATCTAGATAGACGTGTTGGACAATAGTAGCGGACACCCACACGTTTTATCCTCCCCCAAAATCCAACTAATATCTGAAATTGGATTAAAATGTCCAAATGAATCAGGTTGCGCAACAGGCGTGTAAAGATGCCATACCAAGTGCATCACTAATTCAATCGACGGAGCCCTCACTGGAAATATAACCCCCTTTTTATCTAAGCGCTCAACCTCCTCAAATTCTGTTTTGTATTGTAACATAGTAACACCAATCCTTAGCTGTTTATTAGGTCACTCAAAAATATCTATTCCCTTTATTGTTACTTGATATTGACCATTTAAACAATTGAAATTTACTTCCCAAAAAAGGAAAAAGATGTACAATGGCATCGCAACAAAATCTGCCATACAATTTTCCTTAAATATAAATTAAATTTTAGTTTTCTTTTTCATGAAATGAAACGGTTAGAAATACCTTTTAGTTTCGATATGTGATGTGCGCCCCCCCCCCTCACTTAAACATCCCTTTATATTCCTCGAGTCATATTTTACAGTTCTTCTTTCATATACCCTCTGAAAATTTCACCTTGAAAGTACTAGGCACTTTCCACGCAACTTTTCCTCCGAAGATTTTCGATCAAAATTTTGCATTGACCTAAAGTACAAATTATGTTTTGGTCTTTAAGGGAGAGTAGGCCTGTCAGCCGTACTCCTATTAGTTTCTTTTTGCTTTGAGTTTTACTCGGTTATTTAAATCCTTCAGTTGTGGTCTTATTAAGAGGAGTTTTCTTCGAAAATAAATTTGTGGCAATTTCAAACATTTCCGAGAGTGCCTAGAAAATGGTGTTGAATGAAAATATAAACTGAACCATTTAAATCGTCAAACTTGAAACCCCTAAGAACTATATTCCCATGGAATTATAAACCCTAAGAATTCCTTGAGCAAAGAGGAAATTCAATTCTTTGCATTTTTCCCTGAAAAAAGAACATCCTTCAATTATGGTCTTATTAATAAAACTTTTCTGTGAAGCTAAATATTTAGCAATTTCAAACATCGCCGAGAGCCCCTAGAAAATGAGACTGAATGGAAACATAAATTGACCATTTGAATCATCATATCTGAAAACCCTAATCTTTCAAGTTTATGCATACACCAATATTATGTAACCATTTTCAAAGGGTATTGGCTAAGAGTGTGCATACCCTTAGTCTTCACTCTGTTCGGAAATTTAAATAATTATTGTCAAGACATCCACCCCAAGAAAATATGGTACTGATTTTTGAGCATATGGTGTAAAATAATACATAACTCCTTTTGCTTAAACTTTGTAGGGATATAGTACACCATAATCAAATTGGTTTCAACATGATAGTATATTTAAGCTTCATTTTAAGAAAGAATGTTTGCACAGCGCTGATGAATCAAATTGAAAACAGTCAAAAATTATAATACGACCTAATTTCCACTCTTAACCCGTTTGGTACAAACGCAAAGCCGTCACCTAGTTAGAATCAGATAAAAACAGTTCGAGCAATGAACTAGCTTTTAATTGTTCATCAGTGTTATGTGTGACTTCATAGAACACACAAGGATTATCGTATTTTTGAAAATTTGGATTGTAATAACACATAAATGGATGGTAATAATAAAGTAATACATAAAATTCCTAAGAAAAACTTACAAGAAGTCATCTTGAGAGGTTCTATCAAACTGTATTTGAAATCACACGCGTACTAGCTATATATATATCGCAAAAAAGAAAACCTGTATTCATATGCTATGTATTTTAACCTGAATATATTAGCCACTAGGTTGATATATGCAAGCTCTAGTGACAGTAAAATAATACATAACTCCTTTTGCTTAAACTTTGTAGGGATATATTACACCATAATCAACTGGTTTCAACATGATAGTATATTTAAGCTTCATTTTAAGAAAGAATGTTTGCACAGCGCTGACGAATCAAATTGAAAACAATCAAAAATTATAATACGACCTAGTTTCCACTCTTAACCCGTTTGATACAAACGCAAAGCCGTCACCTAGTTGGAATAAGATAAAAACAGTTCGAGCAATAAACTAGCTTTTAATTGTTCATCAGTGTTATGTGTGACTTCATAGGACACACAAGGATTATTGTATTTTCGAAAATTTGGATTCTAATAACACATAAATGGATGGTAATAATAAAGTAATACATAAAATTCCTAAGAAAAACTTACAAGAATATTGCGTTTAGTCATCTTGAGAGGTTCTATCAAACTGTATTTGAAATCACACGCGTACTAGCTATATATATCGCAAAAAAAGAAAACCGGTATTCATATGCTATGTATTTTAACCTGAATATATTAGCCACTAGGTTGATATATGCAAGCTCTAGTGACCAAAATACAGGTTGGTAAGCTGGAACAATGGCATGATTAAGTCCCTCAGGGGTCTTACCTCTGTATAGTATACCATTTGGTCAGAATAGAACGCGTTCATGGTCGGTTTATATGGTGCACATGCCGTGGTTTATAAAGCCATACTACTGAGGACTATTTGAGCTCCACATATTTTAACTAGCATATACATTCAGCTAATTCCAGTGCTTTCACTTTTGTGCTTGTCATTGAATATTTGAAAACTAATTTGTATATTTCCATAAAATAAATAGGTAACTAAGTAGAATCTCGATATATTAATATTTAAGGAATATGCATAATTCAGTAACTCATGGTAGATTTTGGTTTTCTGCGACTGTTTGATGTCTGTTCCCAAACAACTACGTATAGTGTTGTTAGTGTATGCAAAGACGTTGTACGATGATATAGTATATTTCATTCCACAATAAGGTAAGGTTGAATAACTTGTCCTCTTTTAAAAAGCAAGTGTCTATTGCATATCAGAAAAACTATGGGGAAAAGTAAAGTATCTGAGAAGTTGTAGAGTGGTGTAAGTATGTCATAAACTATGGAGGGCCAGCCAAAATAAAGAAGTGGCATAATTTTTAAAAGTACAATTTTGCGGAAAGTCGTATCTAACGAATAAATGCTACACACTGCAAAAGGAAGGCCAATATAACATTTAGGCTTTTGTGGATCTGATAGAAGTTGTTTCCCGTGCAAACGTTTCTCTAGTATGATTAGATAAAATGCCATACAAAGGTATATACATATGCAAAAAGGTAAGTAGATCGCCAAAGCCCATTTCTTCGACAGAGGAATTTGCTTGCATACTTGAAAATTCCCCGAACAAAGGCAGTAAGTATACAATGGCACTAAACTGAATATGACAACACTCAACACTGAAATATATCTTCGCATATATTCTCTTTTTGTGTAAAAATTTGTAACAGTCATAAGAGTAAGAAAAGTGGCGTGAAAATGAGTTAAAGATACAAGCGAAATTTGACTTAATAATGCCGTTAGCTTACAGTCTAATTTCGTTAGACCAAGGAAGTATATTGCATTAAAAACACAGCAGTAGGGTATCTCTACATAAAAAATTAATTTTAAATGATTGTTTAGATTTCTTGATAGCCCAGCAATTTGTAAAATCCTAAAACTAGAAAATATTATCCAACAGGCAATTAATGTAGAAATAATAACAGCAACTGCACCGTACAAAATGAGATACATTTTCGTTCTGGGAACGAAGTTGAGATTGAAGGATCATGTTTACGTGGTTTTTACTAGTTGCTATTGGATCCAATTGTATTATACTGTCAAGAGATTTTCCTCAAGGAAATTATAATAATTGGCTTGCTGGTTGCAATACTTTTAGAGTTAGTTGCTATTGGATCTAATTGTATTAGATTGGCAAGGGATCTTCCTCTAGGAAATTTTAATACTTGGCTTGCTGGTTTCAATACTTTTAGGTACTAACCTCAGAGATTGATTAAATACACCATTTGAGAAGAATGCATGCTTGCTTATGTCTACTGATGACTCTATTATGATTCAAGTGAAAGACTGAGGATTGAACAGTAAAGGAGAATGAACAAGAAACCTAATAATAAAAAAAATAATTATATTTACTTTTATTTTCCATTTTGACATAGGTTTGAAAATAATTTCCCCATTTGCTTCCCATCGAACGATCGAGCCCATAAAAGGATTGGAGTAAAATAACGAAAAACAAAATATCCCAGATTGCTTTGATTTTAACAAACATTCAAATGCAGCACAAAATAACTAGCACTCATTTCAGGCAGCCCTAAGATGATTTGCCCCAGTGTTCGCAAAGGTTAAATAGATTAAATATATGTTTTTGGTTCAACTTTACTGTTATATTCCAGCAACCACTAATGGCAAAAGAAACAACATAATTATAATTTATTTCACTTGCGGAAAGTTTTCATTGCACCTACTTTTTCGGTTCGTATATATTAAACTCTCACTCTTTCGGCGTTTAGTTGTCCAAAGTATTCGGTTTATTGTAAAGTTGTTTACTTATGGCCCCAATTGACTTGGTAGTGGATGATTAAGTTGTACCCACCTTCTAAGACTGAAACTTATATTGATGGCTCTTGTAGGCATATGCAATCCAACTGCTCAAAAGGATGAAGTCTCAAAAACTAGGCAAAAAACAAATTCGGCAAAAGATACATAAAAGTAAATAAATCAACCCTAAAATGGAAAGATACCATTCCTTAGAATATTATTCCTAAGGTTATATGACTATCTTTCCAAGATAGCGTAAACATCTTATTTTTTTCCTAGATTTTAACAATTTAAATAAAAATTATGTAAATTTTCAAAATCAAATAAATCTCCGTTTTCATATCCAAATTGTTTCATATAAAAAAAGTTAATATATTAAACAATTTGACTTTTGGTATAAAAGTCCAATTCGCCAAACAAGGATTTAAAGACCTGATGCGTGTAATATCTATTTCTGATGATCCTCAAAAAGGACTTTCGGGATGCAACAAATCTGAACAGTCTTTTAATTCGACTTTTGATTCTGGCATTAAATGTCATCAGTTCTTTATATCTATTAATTAATAAGGAACTTTCCTAAAAATGAGTTTTTCAAAGAACAGTAAAGGCCCTTTTAAACTTAAGATCACCAGAGTTAAAAACCTATAATAATTCAAGCTCAAAACGACCAGAAATCCTAAGCAGCGCAATTGCCCTGCCCAAGTAATGAACGTTGTTGGTACTATGTATTATTTTTTTTTTCCTTTAGACCAGGGCACTTCGTATCGAAAGAGCTGTCGTAGAAACTTCGGAAAGGGTTCATTCGATTGGAAATTGGAATAGCTAGTTTCCTTTTTAATAGTCGAAAGCGATTGGAAGGCAACCAATACCCCTTCCAAGCCCACGATTTCCCCAAACACATCCAATCAAAATTTTGAGATAGTTATTTTGTTCAACGTAGTTGATTTCCAGATAGAAATTATGTTTTTGAGGAAGACACTCCCCCCACAGCCCTCAAGGCAAGGGTTGTAAGTTATGCCCTGGGGCATACAAGGTCTTTATAGAAGGCTTTGTCGTAGAAACTTCAATAACGGCTCATTCGATTGGAAATTCAAAGAGATAGTGCCTTTTTTAATAGTCGAAAGTGATTGGAGGGCAACTAACCCCCTCTCACACCCACCTTTACCCCAAACACATCCAACCAGAATTTTGAGATAGCCATTTTGTTCAACGTAGTTGAAAGTTCTGGAAATTAGATCTTTCAGGATGACCATCCCCCCAAAGTACTCAGGGCAAGGGTTGTAAGTTATGCCCTGTGGGCATATAAGGTGTAGGAAGCGTTGTCATAGAAACTTCAAAAAGGGCTCATTCGATTGGAAATTGAAATGACTTTTGTCCTTTTTAACAGTCTAAAGTGATTGGAAGGCAACTAACACCCCTTCTACGCCCACCATTTCTCCAAACACATCAAATCAATCGTTTGGGGTAGGCATTTTGTTCAACGCAGTTAAAAGTTCTTAAAATTATATCTTTGAGCAGGACACTCCTCCCCCCCCCCAAAAAAAAAGTCTTCAGGGAAAATGTTATAAGTTATGCCCTGGTGCCATATAAGGTTTTTATTGAAAGCTTTGTGGAAGAAACTTGAAAAAGGGCTCATTCTATTGGAAATTCAAAGGGCTAGTGCTCTTTTTAATAGTCAAAAGTTATTGGAGGGTAACTAACCCCCCTCTCAAGCCCACCTTTTCCCCAAGCACATCCAATCAAAATTTTTAGATACCTATTTTGTTCAACGTAGTTGAAATTTTTGGAAATTAGGTATTTAAGTATGACAACCCCCCCCCCCCAAAACACTCGGGGCAATGGTCTAAACAGTCTAAACAGTTCAACAGTCTAAAGTGATTGGAAGGCAACTAACACGCCTTCCATGCCCACCATTTATTAAACACATCTAATCAAAATTTCGAGATAGCCATTTTGTTTAACGCAGTTGAAAGTTCTTCAAATTATATCTTTGAACAGGACACTCCCCCCCCCACAGCCTTCAGGGCAAGGCTTATAAGTTGCACTGGGGGCATATAAGGTTTTTATTGAAAGCTTTGTCGTAGAAACTAGAAAAAGGGCTTATTCTATTGCAAATTCAAAGGGCTAGTGCTCTTTTTAATAGTTCAAAGTTATTGGAGGGCAACTAACCCCCTCTCATGCCAACCTTTTCCCCAAACACATCCAAACCAAATTTTTAGATGGCCATTTTGTTCAACGTAGTTGAAAGTTTTGGAAATTAGGTCTTTTAGGATGAAAAGCTCCCCCCTCCACAGTCCTAAGGGGAAGTGCTGTAAGTTATGCCCTGGGGGCATGTAAGGTTTTTATAAAAAGTTTTGTTGTAGAAACTTCAAAACGACTCATCCGATGGGAAGTTCAAATGGCTAGTGCCCTTTTTAATAGTTAAAAGTTATTGGAGGGCAACAAACCCCCTATCACGCCTACTATTTCCCCAAACATATACAATCAAAATTTTGAAATAGTCATTTTTTCAACGTAGTTGAAAGTTCTGGAAATTATGTTTTTGAGGATGACAACCCCCCACAGCCGTCCTGGCGAGGACTGTCAGTTATGCCCTGGGGGAATATGAGGTTTTTATATAAAGCGATGTTGTAGAAACTTCAAAAAGGGCCCATTCGATTAGAATTTGAAAGAGTTACCCCAAAAATATTCAAACGAAGTTTTGAGACAGCCATTTTGTTCAACGTAGTTGAAAGTTCTGGAAATTATGTATATTGGAGGATGACAAACCCCCCAGAACCCCTAGGGCTAAAGTTGTAAGTTACGCCTTTGGGGCACATAAGGTTTTTATTGAAAGGTTTGTCGTAGAGACTTAAAAAGGGCTCATTCGATTGAAAATTCAAAGGGCTAGTGTCCTTTTAATAGTCGAAAGTGACTGGAGGGCAACTAACCCCCCTCTCACGAATACTTTTTCCCCAAACACATCCAAGCAAAATTTTGAGATACCCATTTTGTTCAACGTAGTTGAAAGTTTTGGAAATAAGGTCTTTGAGGACGAAAACCCCCCACAACCCTCAGGGCAAGAGTTGTGAGTTATGCCCTGGGGGCATATAAGTTTTTTTTTATAGAAAGCTTTGTCATATAAACTTCGAAAAGGGCTCATTCGATTGGAGATTCAAAAGGGGCAGTGTCCTTTTTAATAGTCAAAAGTAATTGGAGGGTAACTACTAGGCCTCTCACGCCCACATTTTCCCCAAACACATTCAATCCAAATTTTGAGATAGCCATTTTGTTCAAGGCAGTTGAAAGTTCTGGAAATTAGGTATTTGAGGATGACAAGCCCCCCCCCCCCCCGAAGCCCTCAAGGCAAGGGTTGTAACTTATGCACTGGGGGCATATAAGGTTTTTATAGAAAGCGTTGTCGTAGCAACTTCAAAAAGGGCTCATTCGATTGGAAATTGAAATAACTAGGTCCCTTTTTAACATTCTAAAGTGATTGGAAGGCAACTAACACCCCTTCCGAGGGCACTATTTATCCAAACACATCCAATGAAAATTTTGAGATAACCATTTTGTTCAGCGTAGTTGATTTCCAGATAGAAATTATGTTTTTGAGGAGGACACTCCCCCCACAGGCCTCAGGGCATGGGTTGTAAGTTATGCCTAGTGGCATATAAGGTTTTATACAAAGTTTTGTCGTAGAAATTTCAAAAACGACTCATTCGATTGGAAATTCAAAAGGATAGTGCCCTATTTAATAGTCGAAAGGGATTGGAGGGCAACTAACCCCCCTCTCATGCCCACCATTCCCCCAAACACATCCAATCAAAATTTTGAGATTGCCGTTTTGTTCAACGTAGTTGAAAGTTCTGGAAATTAGGTCTTTCAGGATGACCCCCCCCCCAGAACTCTCATGGCAAGGGTGGTAAGTTATGCCCTAGGGGCATTTAAGGTATAGAAAGAGTTGTCGTAGAGACTACAAAAAGGGCTTATTCGAGTGGAAATTGAAATGGCTTTTGCCCTTTTTGACAGTATAAAGTGATTGGAAGGCAACTAACACCCCTTCCACGCCCACCATTTATCCAAACACATCCAATCAAAATTTTTAGATAGCATTTTTTTTCAACGCAGTTGAAAGTTCTGGATATTATATCTTTGAGCAGGATACTCTCCCCCCCCCCCACTGAAGTCTTTAAAGGTTATAATTTATGCCCTGGGGGCATATAAGATTTTTATTGAAAGCTTTGTCGTGAAAACTTGGAAAATGGCTAATTCTATTGGAAATTCAAAGGGCTAGTGCTCTTTTTTATAGTCAAATATTGGAGGGCAACTAATCCCCCTCTCACGCCCACCTGTTCCCTAAACACATCCAATCAAATTTTTTAGATAGCCATTTTGTTCAACGCAATTGAAAGTTTTTGAAAAAATTAGGTCTTTAAGTGTGACAAGCCCTCCCCCACAGCCCTCAGGACAAAGGTTGTAAGTTATGTCCTGGGGGCATATAAGTGTCTTATAGAAAATGTTGTCTTAGAAACTTCAAAAAGGGCTCATTCAATTGGAAATTGAAATGCTAGTGCCCTTTTTAATAGTTGAAAATGATCGGAGGGCAACTAATCCCCTCTCACGCTCACCATTTCCCAAAACACATAAAATCAAAAATTTTGAAAAAGTAATTTTTTCAACGTAGTTGAAAGTTCTGGAAATTATGTCTTTGAGGATGACAACCCCCACAGCCCTCAGGGCAAGGATTGTCAGTTAAGGATGTGTTTTGGGTAAAGGTGGGCGTGAGAGGGGGGTTAGCTGTCCTCCAATCACTTTCGACTATTAAAAAGAGCACTGGCCCTTTTAATTTTCAATTGAATGAGCTGTTTTTGAAGTTTCTACGACAAAGATTTCTATAAAACCTTATATGCTCCCAGGGCTTAACTGATAATCCTTGCCCTGAGGGCTGGGGGGGTTGTCATCCTCACAGACATAATTTCCAGTACTGTCAACTGCGTTGAAAGAATTACTTTTTCAAAATTTTTATTGTATGTGTTTTGGGAAATGGTGAGCGTGAGAGGGGAGTAGATGCCCTCCAATCATTTTCAACTATTAAAAAGGGCACTAGGCATTTCAATTTCCAATCGAATGAGCCCTTTTTGAAGTTTCTATGACAACGCTTTCTATAAAAACCTTATATGACCCCAGGGCATAACTTAGAACACTTGCCCTGAGGGCTGGTGGGGGGGGGGGAGGTTGTCATCCTCAAAGACCTAATTTCCAGAACTTTCAACTAAGTTGAACAAAATGACTATCTCAAAATTTTGATGGGATGTGTTTTGGGTAAAGGTGGGCGTGAGAGGGGGTTAGTTGCCCTCCAATCACTTTTGACTATTAAAAAGGGCACTGCCCCTTTTAATTTTCAATTGAATGAGCCGTTTTTGAAGTTTCTACGACAAAGATTTCTATAAAACCTTATATGCTCCCAGGGCTTAACTGACAATCCTTGCCCTGAGGGCTGTGAGGGGGGCGGGGGTATGTCATCCTCAAAGACATAACTTCCAGAACTTTCAAATACATTGAAAAAATTACTATTTCAAAATTTTGATTATATGTGTTTGGGGAAATGGTGAGCGTGAGAGGAGATTAGTTGCCCTCCGATCATTTTCAACTATTAAAAAGGGCACTAGCATTTCAATTTCCAATTGAATGAGCCCTTTTTGAAGTTTCTAAGACAATATTTTCTATAAGACACTTATATGCCCCCAGGACATAACTTACAACCCTTGTCCTGAGGGCTGTGGGGGAGGGCTTGTCACACTTAAAGACCTAATTTTTTCAAAAACTTTCAATTGCGTTGAACAAAATGTCTATCTGAAAAATTTGATTGGATGTGTTTAGGGAACAGGTGGGCGTGAGAGGGGGATTAGTTGCCCTCCAATATTTGACTATAAAAAAGAGCACTAGCCCTTTGAATTTCCAATAGAATTAGCCCTTTTCCAAGTTTTTACGACAAAGCTTTCAATAAAAAACTTATATGCCCCCAGGGCATAAATTATAACCTTTAAAGACTTCGGTGGGGGGGGGGGAGAGTATCCTGCTCAAAGATATAATATCCAGAACTTTCAACTGTGTTGAAAAAAAATACTATCTAAAAATTTTGATGGGATGTGTTTGGATAAATGGTGGGCGTGGAAGGGGTGTTAGTTGCCTTCCAATCACTTTATACTGTCAAAAAGGGCAAAAGCCATTTCAATTTCCAATCGAATAAGCCCTTTTTGTAGTCTCTACGACAACTCTTTCTATAACTTAAATGCCCCTAGGGCATAACTTACAACCCTTGCCATGAGAGTTCTGGGGGGGGGGACATCCTGAAAGACCTAATTTCCAGAACTTTCAACTACGTTGAACAAAATGGCAATCTCAAAACTTTGATTGGATGTGTTTGGGGTAAAGGTTGGCAAGAGAGGGGGGTTAGTTGCCCTCCAATCCCTTTCAACTTTTAAAAAGGGCACTATCCCTTTGAATTTCCAATCGAATGAGTCGTTTTTGAAATTTCTACGACAAAACTTTGTATAAAACCTTATATGCCACTAGGCATAACTTACAACCCTTGCCCTGAGGCCTGTGGGGGGAGTGTCCTCCTCAAAAACATAATTTCTATCTGGAAATCAACTACGCTGAACAAAATGGTTATCTCAAAATTTTCATTGGATGTGTTTGGATAAATAGTGCGCTCGGAAGGGGTGTTAGTTGCCTTCCAATCACTTTAGAATGTTAAAAAGGGACCTAGTTATTTCAATTTCCAATCGAATGAGCCCTTTTTGAAGTTGCTACGACAACGCTTTCTATAAAAACCTTATATGCCCCCAGGGCATAACTTACAACCCTTGCCTTAAAAAAAGGGCTGCAGGGGGGGGGGGCCCCTTGTCATCCTCAAAGACCTAATTTCCAGAACTTTCAACTGCCTTGAACAAAATGGCTATCTCAAAATTTGGATTGAATGTGTTTGGGGAAAATGTGGGCGTGAGAGGCCTAGTAGTTACCCTCCAATTACTTTTGACTATTAAAAATGACACTGCCCCTTTTGAATCTCCAATCGAATGAGCCCTTTTCGAAGTTTATATGACAAAGCTTTCTATAAAAAACCTTATATGCCCCCAGGACATAACTCACAACTCTTGCCCTGAGGGTTGTGGGGGGTTTTCGTCCTCAAAGACCTTATTTCCAAAACTTTCAACTACGTTGAACAAAATGGGTATCTCAAAATTTTGCTTGGATGTGTTTGGGGAAAAAGTATTCGTGAGAGGGGGGTTAGTTGCCCTCCAGTCACTTTCGACTATTAAAAGGACACTAGCCCTTTGAATTTTCAATCGAATGAGCCCTTTTTAAGTCTCTACGACAAACCTTTCAATAAAAAACCTTATGTGCCCCAAAGGCGTAACTTACAACTTTAGCCCTAGGGGCTCTGGGGGGTTTGTCATCCTCCAATATACATAATTTTCAGAACTTTCAACTACGTTGAACAAAATGGCTGTCTCAAAACTTCGTTTGAATATTTTTGGGGTAACTCTTTCAAATTCTAATCGAATGGGCCCTTTTTGAAGTTTCTACAACATCGCTTTATATAAAAACCTCATATTCCCCCAGGGCATAACTGACAGTCCTTGCCAGGACGGCTGTGGGGGGTTGTCATCCTCAAAAACATAATTTCCAGAACTTTCAACTACGTTGAAAAAATGACTATTTCAAAATTTTGATTGTATATGTTTGGGGAAATAGTAGGCGTGATAGGGGGTTTGTTGCCCTCCAATCATTTTCAACTATTAAAAAGGGCACTAGCCATTTGAACTTCCCATCGGATGAGTCGTTTTGAAGTTTCTACGACAAAACTTTCTATAAGAATCTTACATGCCCCCAGGGCATAACTTACAGCACTTGCCCTTAGGACTGTGGAGGGGGGAGCTTTTCATCCTAAAAGACCTAATTTCCAAAACTTTCAACTACGTTGAACAAAATGGCCATCTAAAAATTTGGTTTGGATGTGTTTGGGGAAAAGGTAGGCATGAGAGGGGGTTAGTTGCCCTCCAATAACTTTCGACTATTAAAAAGAGCACTAGCCCTTTGAATTTGCAATAGAATAAGCCCTTTTTCTAGTTTCTACGACAAAGCTTTCAATAAAAACCTTATATGCCCCCAGTGCAACTTATAAGCCTTTCCCTGAAGGCTGTGGGGGGGAGGGGAGTGTCCTGTTCAAAGATATAATTTGAAGAACTTTCAACTGCGTTAAACAAAATGGCTATCTCGAAATTTTGATTAGATGTGTTTAATAAATGGTGGGCATGGAAGGCGTGTTAGTTGCCTTCCAATCACTTTAGACTGTTGAACTGTTTAGACTGTTTAGACCATTGCCCCGAGGGTTTTTTTTGGGGGGGGGGGTTGTCATACTTAAAGACCTAATGTCAAAAACTTTCAACTACGTTTAACAAAATAGGTATCTAAAAATTTTGATTGGATGTGCTTGGGGAAAAGGTGGGCTTGAGAGGGGGGTTAGTTACCCTCCAATAACTTTTGACTATTAAAAAGAGCACTAGCCCTTTGAATTTCCAATAGAATGAGCCCTTTTTCAAGTTTCTACCACAAAGCTTTCAATAAAAACCTTATATGGCACCAGGGCATAACTTATAACATTTGCCCTGAAGACTTTTTTTTGGGGGGGGGGGGGGGAGTGTCCTGCTCAAAGATATAATTTCCAGAACTTTCAACTGCGTTGAACAAAATGGCTGTCTCAAAATTTCGATTGGATGTGTTTGGATAAACGGTGGGTGTGGAAGAGGTGTTAGTTGCCTTCCAATCCCTTTAGACTGTTAAAAAGGACAAAAGTCATTTCAATTTCCAATCGAATGAGCCCTTTTTGAAGTTTCTATGACAACGCTTCCTACACCTTATATGCCCACAGGGCATAACTTACAACCCTTGCCCTGAGTACTTTGGGGGGATGGTCATCCTGAAAGATCTAATTTCCAGAACTTTCAACAACGTTGAACAAAATGACTATCTCAAAATTCTGGTTGGATGTGTTTGGGGTAAAGGTGGGTGTGAGAGGGGGTTAGTTGCCCTCCAATCACTTTCGACTATTAAAAAAGGCACTATCTCTTTGAATTTCCAATCGAATGAGCCGTTATTGAAGTTTCTACGACAAAGCCTTCTATAAAGACCTTGTATGCCCCTGGGCATAGCTTACAACCCTTGCCTTGAGGGCTGTGGGGGGGAGTGTCTTCCTCAAAAACATAATTTCTATCTGGAAATCAACTATGTTAAACAAAATAACTATCTAAAAATTTTGATTGGATGTGTTTGGGGAAATGGTGGGCGTGGAAGGGGAGTTAGTTGCCCTCCAATCACTTTCGACTATTAAAAAGGAAACTAGCTATTCCAATTTCCAATCGAATGAACCCTTTCCGAAGTTTCTACGACAACTCTTTCGATACGAAGTGCCCTGGTCTAAAGGAAAAAAATATAATAATACATAGCACCAACAACGTTCATTACTTGGGCAGGGCAATTGCGCTGCCTATGATTTCTGGTCGTTTTGAGCTTGAATTATTATAGGTTTTTAACTCTGGTGATCTTAAGTTTAAAAGGGCCTTTACTGTTCTTTGAAAAACTCATTTTTAGGAAAGTTACTTAGTAATTAATAGATATAACGAACTGATGACATTTAATGCCAGAATCAAAAGTCGAATTAAAAGATTGTTCAGATTTGTTGCATCCCGAAAGTCCTTTTTGAGGATCATCAGAAATAGATATTACACGCATCAGGTCTTTAAATCCTTGTTTGGCGAATTGGACTTTTATACCAAAAGTCAAATTGTTTAATATATTAACTTTTTTTCTATGAAACAATTTGGATATGAAAACGGAGATTTATTTGATTTTGAAAATCTACATAATTTTTATTTAAATTGTTAAAATCTATGAAAAAAATAAGATGTTTACGCTATCTTGGAAAGATAGTCATATAACCTTAGGAATAATATTCTAAGGAATGGCATCTTTCCATTTTAGGTTTGATTTATTTACTTTTATGTATCTTTTGCCGAATTTGTTTTTTGCCTAGTTTTTGAGACTTCATCCTTTTGAGCAGTTGGATTGCATTTGCCTACAAGAGCCATCAATATAAGTTTCAGTCTTAGAAGGTGGGTACAACTTAATCATCCACTACCAAGTCAATTGGGGCCATAAGTAAACAACTTTACAATAAACCGAATACTTTGGACAATGAAACGCCGAAAGAGTGAGAATTTAATATATACGAACCGAAAAAGTAGGTGCAATGAAAACTTTCCGGAAGTGAAATAAATTATAATTATGTTGTTTCTTTTGCCATTAGTGGTTGCTGGAATATAACAGTAAAGTTGAACCAAAAACGTATATTTAATCTATTTAACCTTAGCGAACACTGGGGCAAATCATCTTAGGGCTGCCTGAAATGAGTGCTAGTTATTTTGTACTGCATTTAAATGTTTGTTAAAATCAAAGCAATCTGGGATATTTTGCTTTTCGTTATTTTACTCCAATCCTTTTATGGGCTCGATCGTTCGATGGGAAGCAACTGGGGAAATTATTTTCAAACCTATGTCAAAATGGAAAATAAACGTAAATATAATTTTTTTTTTTTTATTAGGTTTCTTGTTCATTCTCCATTACTGTTCAATCCTCAGCCTTTCGCTTGAATCATAATAGAGTCATCAGTAGACATAAGCAAGCATGCATTCTTCTCAAATGGTCTATTTAATCAATCTCTGAGGATTGTACCTAAAAGTATTGAAACCAGCAAGCCAATTATTAAAATTTCCTAGAGGAAGATCCCTTGACAATCTAATACAATTAGATCCAATAGCAACTAACTCTAAAAGTATTGCAACCAGCAAGCCAATTATTATAATTTCCTTGAGGAAAATCTCTTGACAGTATAATACAATTGGATCCAATAGCAACTAGTAAAAACCACGTAAACATGATCCTTCAATCTCAACTTCGTTCCCAGAACGAAAATGTATCTCATTTTGTACGGTGCAGTTGCTGTTATTATTTCTACATTAATTGCCTGTTGGATAATATTTTCTAGTTTTAGGATTTTACAAATTGCTGGGCTATCAAGAAATCTAAACAATCATTTAAAATTAATTTTTTATGTAGAGATACCCTACTGCTGTGTTTTTAATGCAATATACTTCCTTGGCCTAACGAAATTAGACTGTAAGCTAACGGCATTATGAAGTCAAATTTCGATTTTCACGCCACTTTTTAACTCATTTTCACGCCACTTTTCTTACTCTTATGACTGTTACAAATTTTTACACAAAAAGAGAATATATGCGAAGATATATTTCAGTGTTGAGTGTTGTCATATTCAGTTTAGTGCCATTGTATTACAATCTGAGACAATTGGCCCCTCAAAATACTTACTGCCTTTGTTCGGGGAATTTTCAAGTATGCAAGCAAATTCCTCTGTCGAAGAAATGGGCTTTGGCGATCTACTTACCTTTTTGCATATTTATATACCTTTGTATGGCATTTTATCTAATCATACTAGAGAAACGTTTGCACAGGAAACAACTTCTATCAGATCCACAAAAGCCTAAATGTTATATTGGCCTTCCTTTTGCAGTGTGTTGCATTTATTCGTTAGATACGACTTTCCGCAAATTTGTACTTTTAAAAATTATGCCACTTCTTTATTTTGGCTGGCCCTCCATAGTTTATGACATACTTACACCACTCTACAACTTCTCAGATACTTTACTTTTCCCCATAGTTTTTCTGATATGCAATAGACACTTGCTTTTTAAAAGAGGACAAGTTATTCAACCTTACCCTATTGTGGAATGAAATATACTATATCATCGTACAACGTCTTTGCATACACTAACAACACTATACGAAGTTGTTTTGGAACAGACCTCAAACAGTCGCAGAAAACCAAAATCTACCATGAGTTACTGAATTATGCATATTCCTTAAATATTAATATATCGAGATTTTACTTAGTTACCTCTTTATTTTATGGAAATATACAAATTAGTTTTCAAATATTCAATGACAAGCACAAAAGTGAAAGCACTGGAATTAGCTGAATGTATATGCTAGTTAAAATATGTGGAGCTCAAATAGTCCTTAGTAGTATGGCTGTATAAACCACGACATGTGAACCATATAAACCAACCAGAACGCGTTCTATTCTGACCAAATGGTATACTATACAGAGGTAAGACCCCTGAGGGACTTAATCATGCCATTGTTCCAGCTTACCAACCTGTATTTTGGTCACTAGAGCTTGCATATATCAACCTAGTGGCTAATATATTCAGGTTAAAATACATAGCATATGAATACCGGTTTTCTTTTTTGCGATATATATAGCTAGTACGCGTGTGATTTCAAATACAGTTTGATAGAACCTCTCAAGATGACTAAACGCAATATTCTTGTAAGTTTTTCTTAGGAATTTTATGTATTACTTTATTATTACCATCCATTTATGTGTTATTAGAATCCAAATTTTCGAAAATACAATAATCCTTGTGTGTCCTATGAAGTCACACATAACACTGATGAACAATTAAAAGCTAGTTTATTGCTCGAACTGTTTTTATCTGATTCCAACTAGGTGACGGCTTTGCTTTTGTATCAAACGGGTTAAGAGTGGAAACTAGGTCGTATTATAATTTTTGATTGTTTTCAATTTGATTCGTCAGCGCTGTGCAAACATTCTTTCTTAAAATGAAGCTTAAATATACTATCATGTTGAAACCAGTTGATTATGGTGTAATATATCCCTACAAAGTTTAAGCAAAAGGAGTTATGTATTATTTTACTGTCACTATTTTGGTCACTAGAGCTTGCATATATCAACCTAGTGGCTAATATATTCAGGTTAAAATACATAGCATATGAATACCGGTTTTCTTTTTTGCGATATATATATAGCTAGTACGCGTGTGATTTCAAATACAGTTTGATAGAACCTCTCAAGATGACTTCTTGTAAGTTTTTCTTAGGAATTTTATGTATTACTTTATTATTACCATCCATTTATGTGTTCTTAGAATACAAATTTTCAAAAATACGATAATCCTTGTGTGTTCTATGAAGTCACACATAACACTGATGAACAATTAAAAGCTAGTTCATTGCTCAAACTGTTTTTATCTGATTCCAACTAGGTGACGGCTTTGCGTTTGTATCAAACGGGTTAAGAGTGGAAATTAGGTCGTATTATAATTTTTGACTGTTTTCAATTTGATTCATCAGCGCTGTGCAAACATTCTTTCTTAAAATGAAGCTTAAATATACTATCATGTTGAAACCAGTTGATTATGGTGTAATATATCCCTACAAAATTTAAGCAAAAGGAGTTATGTATTATTTTACACCATATGCTCAAAAATCAGTACCATATTTTTTTGGGGTGGATGTCTTGACAATAATTATTTAAATTTCCGAACAGAGTGAAATCTAAGGGTATGCACACTCTTAGCCAATACCCTTTGAAAATGGTTACATAATATTGGTGTATGCATAAACTTGAAAGCTTAGGGTTTTCAGATATGATGATTCAAATGGTCAATTTATGTTTCCATTCAGTCTCATTTTCTAGGGGCTCTCGGCAATGTTTGAAATTGCTAAATATTTAGTTTCACAGAAAAGTTTTATTAATAAGACCATAATTGAAGGATGTTCTTTTTTCAGGGAAAAATGCAAAGAATTGAATTTCCTCTTTGCTCAAGGAATTCTTAGGGTTTATAATTCCATAGGAATATAGTTCTTAGGGGTTTCAAATATGACGATTTAAATGGTTCAGTTTATATTTTCATTCAACACCATTTTCAAGGCACTCTCGGAAATGTTTGAAATTGCCACAAGTTTATTTTCGAAGAAAATTCCTCTTAATAAGACCACAATTGAAGGATTTAAATAACCGACTAAAACTCAAAGCAAAAAGAAACTAATAGGAGTACGGCTGACAGCCCCCTCTCCCTTAAAGACCAAAAAATAATTTGTACTTTAGGTCAATGCAAAATTTTGATCGAAAATCTTCGGAGGAAAAGTTGCGTGGAAAGTGCCTAGTACTTTCAAGGTGAAATTTTCAGAGGGTATATGAAAGAAGAACTGTAAAATATGACTCGAGGAATATAAAGGGATGTTTAAGTGAGGTGGGGGGCGCACATCACATATCGAAACTAAAAGGTATTTCTAACCGTTTCATTTCATGAAAAAGAAAACTAAAATTTAATTTATATTTAAGGAAAATTGTATGGCAGATTTTGTTGTGATGCCATTGTACATCTTTTTCCTTTTTTGGGAAGTAAATTTCAATTGTTTAAATGGTCAATATCAAGTAACAATAAAGGGAATAGATATTTTTGAGTGACCTAATAAACAGATAAAGATTGGTGTTACTGTGTTACAATACAAAACAGAATTTGAGGAGGTTGAGCGCTTAGATAAAAAGGGGGTTATATTTCCAGTGAGGGCTCCGTCGATTGAATCAGTGATGCACTTGGTATGGCATCTTTACACGCCTGTTGCGCAACCTGATTAATTTGGACATTTTAATCTAATTTCAGATATTAGTTGGATTTTGGGGGAGGATAAAACGTGTGGGTGTCTGCTACTATTGTCCAACACGTCTATCTAGATTTCGAAGCTAAAGCATCACATGAGACACTGTAAAAACGTCATGGGTACAAGTCTGTGAAAACGGTTAGTGGTGACAGGGAAATCTTGCGTTTCAGATATTTTCAGAAATCACACTTACAGAGTGACAAGATTGCCTTAGACTGCAAGGCCAAACTGACAGATATGTGCAATTCATCAATTCCAAATCATGTCAAAGAAGATCAGGCCATAGCAGTCTCTTATGCCCATACTCAAAGAGACTCAAGTAATACCATGCAAGTGGTAAATCTAGTTCAGACACTGGATGGGCCAGATTTTATGCCCACAACCTTGTCTGCACTTATTATAAAAGCAAATAAGGCAATCTCAAGGTTGCGCAACACAAATTATCCAATGATTCTATCACCAGAGGACAGGTTGGCCATTAACGTTAGAAAATATGTTGGGTTTGTAAGGGTAAATCTGATAAAGGTAAAGGAAAGGGAGATAAGGAGAAAGCCCGTGATCATAGATTATTTTTGGCAAGAAATATCATCGGGAGGGAGTAACTTTCATCTAGTGACCCATTAATTATGTAATGTAAATGTTAGTCAACAATATTGTCTACTTGTATTTATACACGACTCCAATTATGATTTGGAGTTCGTTTTAAGAGTGTTGGTACGTATGCAGAAAGATGAAGTTGTAGATGGCACATGGGTAGATGGTTCTTTTTCCTATAATTTCATACCCAAATCATCTGAGAAATTGCTGCTCTTTGAATTCAAATGGAAAACAATAGATATTGGTCATACGTAATTGAATAAAATCCGTTTTTAGACTCCTTTAGTTTTTTCCCCAAATCCGTAAGCCAATTGCTTCAATTACAGAAAAGCGACAGTTTTGATAGTTTTCCCCTCCTTATACAGTGCTTTCCAAATTATGAAATGTAGGATTTATTAACATGTAAGGCCATATATCCGTATTATTACTGGAACTCCGCCTTGAGGCTAGGTGAGAAGAAATTAACGGCCATCAAAGTGTTTTATGATTCACTTCGTGATCGTCAATGCACCACTGCTGACTATGAATTTGCCAAGAGGGCTTGGGCAAAGGGTGGATATAAAAATTGGTGGGATTATTGCAAAATGTACTTGGCAAGTGATGTATGAACGTTATTAGATATTGTATTGTATGTATTAACGTTATTAGATCTGTAAGAACACGGATAAAATATATTTGGAATTTGGGATGGATTTGGGTTATTATTTTTCAACTCCTCATATGGTGATGGATTTAATTCTAAAAACCAGCAAAGAAAAAAAAGTCTGATCATCGAAGTGGATCAGCATCTATTTGTAGAAAGATCAATGATGGGAGGCTATGTTTTCCACGGGGAACGTATCTTGAAAACTGATTTGACTGGACAAAACTCCGGTGTAAAGTCTGATGCAGTTTTTTTATATGAATTCCTTTTATCCGTCGGCAATGTCTCACTTCTCTTTGCTGTGTGGTAATTACAAATAACTTAACAATCCTTGGGCTTCAAATTTCCCCAACACAGCCACCGTTGAGGACAGTGGACCACAAGGATGTTTGTTAAAATAAATGAGAGCCCAGTGGCCAATACCTCAGGTTTCGGTATGGAAGATAACCAAGGTGAAACTATAATCAGGAATAATAGCGATAATATAAACGGAACCTCGAAGGCAACGACGTTATTACAATTTAGTTTTGCTAATTATGAACAGGAAAAAAGGGCACTCGCGAAATAAGAGCTAAAACAAAATCACTAAATAATAGGGATCCTAGCTTAAAGGATTTTCTTGGCGGCAAGGCGACAAAACCTTAATAAGTGATACACATAATTTATTCTTAAGTCAATCCTCCAGAGGGCCGTTCTAAGCCGGTATCTTCCGTACAAAAACCTCAGAAATCTGACACCTGCACAGTATAATGCTGGGTTTCCTTTCGCGTCAAATGAGTATGGAAATTTTCAAGCTTAGCCAATGAAAGTCTAAAACGAAATAAATTCATACACCCACAATTATCTGGGCAATCCTCACAAGACGAAATGTTCCAGATCCCAAGATTATCGGTTTCTTCTAAACTAACCGTATGGGGAGTGTGTAAAATAATTTGCCTGTCGTTCGTTAAAAAAATTAACACTTAACACTAAATATCACTTATAAAAAACTAATAAACACTAACAAATAAATTTAAAAAAATTACAGAGGAATAAGTGGGGAATCCTCTGGATGCTGTCAAAAACCGCCAAGGTCTAAATCAACTAATTGAATTATACAGTACTTAGTCTTTGTCTCAACGTGGGTAGTGTGAAAATGTAATATTCTATGACTCTTGCGAGACATTCTGCCAAGGGGACGACACCCATGGAATACAGTTATAACCATGTCAACACATCTATTGTCGCGAGCACGTAGTTCACAGGGATTAACGGCACTCCTTATAGTAAGTCTGTTAACCCCTTCAGGGCTAATGGTATCGTGGGTGTTTAAATTCTCTCATTCTTGGGATAGAAACAATATACATTTATAACTAGCCATGATAAATTTTCAATTGTAACTGAAGGAATTCAACCCGTTTCAGAAAATGATACTGAACCTATCTGCATGGATGACCTTGCTTGCAGGAGGCATAACCCTTAAGGGAACCGAAATACATAACCAACTAGCCTTCAAGAATATTGGCCAAATTTTTCCCATTAATGGTGTACACCAGGTAATATGGTATGTTAATATGAAAACCCTTCGATCAGATTTAGACGAACTAAATTCGATCATTTCGAGTGTCGAAATATAAATTCTGTGGAACCAATAATGGAAAAAGGTTTAGAAAAGGGAAAAAGGAATTTCACTGATCTTAGGGTAATAAATGATTTAAAGAAATAAGTAACAGATAAGTGCAAAATATCACATGAAGAATTGAATGAAAGTGATGGGATTATAAAAATAATAGAATCATTAAAGACTTATAATGCAAAAAGGAACAAAATAAGCCTATTACCCCTTCTAGGGCAAACTATAGGATGGGTAACAGGGTTAGCAACTGAAGGAGAAGTAGAAACAACTCTCCAAGAAGTCGATTATTCGTCAGCAAGGAATGAAAAGTTAATTCACCTGTCTGACCGGTCTATCTCATTAGTGAATGACCTAGACAGAGAAGTATAAATGGAAAGAAACAAAATCTTAGAAATCTTGGGAGGAATTTCAAGACGAATTATTGAATATTTATTTAAATGGAATAATGAGATAAGTTTTCTACGACTACAAGTAAACAAAAAAAAATACAAGAAATTCAATTCAGATTAAGAAATTAGGAAAGAAGATTGAAAGGATAATTCTTTCTATTCATTGGGCGGAAAGTAGAAGGTTTCTATTTCTTGTTACAAATCCTGCTGATATGCTTAAAACAATTTTTGAGATTGAAAGGGCATTACCAATAGGTTACAGAATATCTGTTAATTATAGAAGTTACGGGCTATTGGAACTTTATAAAGCAACCCCTGGTAATGCGGCCACCCAACAACTAAAACTAGTAGTAGTTTGCGATTTCTGTCTCAAACAAACAGGACGAGTTCAGAGTGTATAAAATGTTCAGCATACCGTTCCCGGTATTCAGTACCTTGTATTTTTTTAAATAGCTAACGAGTTAAAAATTTTTGGACTTAGTAAGGATCAAACTAGGTATTTCTGAGCAGATTACACTCTAGATAAAGAATGTAACAAACCCATCCGATAAAAATTTTGACGTGACCATTTGGTTAAAAATAGTTCAAACATCAGATATTAAAACTCCGAGGTCGACACAAACCCCCCAGGGCCCTGGGACAGGTGTTGTAAGTTATGCCCTGGGGACATATATGGTTCTTATAGAAGGGATGCTCGTATAAACTTCAGAGAGGGCTCATCTGATTAGAAATGGGAAGTTCTAGTTTACTTTTGAAGAGTCAAAAGAGATCGAAGGGCAAATTATCCCCCCACCCCACACGCCAATTTTATCCCCAAACCCATCCAATAAACATTTTTAGATAGCCATTTTGTTAAAAATAGTTCAAACATCGGATAGTAAAAACTTGGGTTGACACAAACCCATTTTGAAATAAAGAATTTTTAAAACCTTGAAACTTTTTGCAATCAAAAACGAACAAAAATTAATTAAAGAAAAACTTCCTGAAAAAGAAGTTTTTCAAAGAAAAGTAAAGGCCATTTCAAACTTAAGATCAGCACTTTCAAATATCTGTCAAAATTCAAAGTCAAAACGACCAGAAAGTACTATTAAAGAGTAAATGATACCCAAAACGAATAGAAATTAAATAAACAATCATAGCGAAAAAACATACAAGTAATAATCTAAATGAATAAATAAATCTTAAAGCGAATAATTCCTCAATTGAATACGCAAATCTAGCTTAAAACGAAAAAAAAATATTTTGCTATTGAAGTATAAATGAAACCCAAAACGAACAGAAAGTAATTAAAAATCAGTGCAAACAAACATACAATAGATACTAATGTAAATGAATAAATAAATCTTAAAGCGATTGAAATTTAAATTGAATATACAAATCAAGCTTGAAACAAACAAAAATCACTACAAACAAGAGTTTGGGTATTGCCTCTTTCTGTCACTGTAAAAGTCTGACCTACTGCGTCATTAGCACTTTACTGAAAACTATATATGTCTTCAACAGTCTTGGAAAGTGTAAACAAAATCAAATGAACTGAAAAAGAAAATACTTGTAATATAGTTCTTTTTCAGTGAAGCGCCAATGACGCAGTAGGCTTAAGTTTTTACAGTTAAGGAAGGGGGCAGTATCCAAACTCTTGTTTGTAGTGAAACTACATGCGTCTTGAACAATTTTAGGAAGAACTAATAAATTAAACTGAATATTTGATGTATAATGATATTAATTGCTAAAAGTTCATCAGTTCAAAATTTTACTGTAATTCTAATGTTTATTTTCAATATTAAGTACAAACGAAAATATTGTAATACAATTCGTTTTCAGTAAAGCGCCAGTGACGCATTAGGTATTAGACTTTTACAGTGAGAGAAGGAGCGGATACCCAAACTCTTGTTTGTAGTGATCTTTTGTTCGTTTCAAGCTTGATTTGCATATTCAATTTAAGTTTCGCACGTTTTAGGATTTATTTAATCATTTACATTAGTATCTATTGTATGTTTGTTCGCATTGACTGTTTATTTAATTTCTGTTCGTTTTGGCTTTCATTTATACTTCAATAGCAAAATATTTTTTTTCGTTTGAGGCTTGATTTGCATAGTCAATTTAAGCATCACTCGCTTAAAGATTTGTTTATTCATTTATATTATTACTTTTATGTTTTTTCGTTATGTTTGTTTATTTGATTTCTGTTCGTTTTGGGTATCATTTATTCTTTAATAGTAATTTCTGGTCGTTTTGAGTTTGAATTTTAACAGGTATTTGTATCTACTGATCTTAAGTTTAAAATGGCCTTTACTTTTCTTTGAAAAACTTCTTTTTCGGAAAGTTTCTTTTAATTAATTACCAGTTAAAATCGGAATACTTGCATCTTTCAGGCCACTGTTTTGAAGTTTAAAGAGGGAGTGGGGTATTCAAATCAGTAACGGTAACCCCCTCCCTCCCCTCCCAAATTAATGCCTTGACCAATCTAGTTAACAAATTGACCAAAGGAACAAACTGGCTAGTAAAAATTATATGAATGGCAATTTAATTAGTTAAGATAAAAATTAAATATTATTTTAATTACGATTAAATAATGATATTAACCATGATAACTTTCAAATTTACACAGAAGGCCAACAATAGAAAAAGCCAGACATGCCTTAAATAACCATGCCTTAGTAAGGATACCAGGACTATTTTGAAAAAATTCTGCATTTTAGTTTTATTGGTCGCATGTTGTTGTGAGTCTTTCTACTTTTGTATATTTTTGTTTTGCTGAAGACGACCCTTGGACATAGGGCCGAAATATTCATTCAAATTGTCTTAACTGTCTTATGAAAAGAATTCCTAATTGTTCTTCTTGTTTTTGATGTTCGACACATGCATTACTTACCAAAATAACGAAGATTTACTCATAAATATTGACAAAATATTTATAAGTGACCTTCAATGTTTAAACTACACACAAGTTTTGTTTTGTATCTACTTTCTTTTTTTTTTACCTGCCATGTCTGTCAAACAGCGAGAAACAACTCACAATGGTTGTTTTGCCATGAAAATTGGAAAAGAAAACACCATTTCTACCTATAATCGATTAATTTCTTCACAAATAATTTCATCCTCACTTACAGACCATTGAACTCATTTTTTATCTCAGTGTAAAACTTTATTTCAGCTTTTTTTTTACAGTCAATGACGTTTTCTAAAAGCATGTTTCTTTTTAAACGCTCGAATCTGGGAAGAATGACGATGATGACTTCTGTAGATTTTCACTAAATCTTGACGCTTGGTTTGCCACTTCAGTCTATATTCCTCAGGATCATCGACTCGACCAAAGAAGAAATTTTGGCCTTCTGAAATGAAAACATTGCTTATTTTAATAAAACGCATGAAAAAAACTGAGAGAAAGAGAGAGAGAGAGAGAGAGAGAGAGAGAGAGATGAGAAGAGAAAGAAAGAGAGAGAAGGAAAGAGAAAAAAAGAGGATAGAAACGGGCCAAACAAGAATAACAAGTTGGAGGAAAGGAGATTAAAGAACTGGAAAAAAGTAAACGAAACAACGGACAATAACCTAGAAACAAAGTTAAAAAAAAATCGAAAAATTCTTCAAAGAAAACATTAAAAGAAGATTAAAATTCACACTCGCCAGAGTAGAGTTTAAAAGTGAGTTAGATTGACATAAGAACAGCTAAAAAATAACAAATGAAACAAGATGCAGTTATCAGTAATAAACAGGCTATAAAAATAATACACCGGCAATAACATAAATCGTATGACGACGGATTTATTCAATATAACATATAGCTCGAGAAACTGAAGGCCACAAGTGTACCACGTCCTTCAGGCAAAAATTTTTATTGAAAGCCATTGATACATACTCCTTCTCCCTTTGGAATAATATATTACATACGTACAATACCATACTAACTTGGAAATAGCCACAAACTTGACTTAAGACTAGCCCTATAATATCAAATTCAAAACAATTTCGAGATAAAACAAACATTCTGTACCATACTTTGCTCAATTTAGATTTCAGGCTAAGTTATTTCATCTATGGGACTTTTTTTTCTTTCATTGACTTTTAGTAGGGTTTCTGACACGCAGATTTGCAGATAAGAAATTTACTCACTAGGTACAAAAGGAAGAAAAGGCAAGAAAAGAAACGAAAAAAGAGAAAAAGCAAGCATGTTACCTTGCAGGCGTTCGTCCTTTCTCTTGAAGAAGAATGGTTCAATCCATAGGCTTTTCGAAGGTACCAATACCTTTTTTTCTGTAGTAGCTTGTTCCTTTTTCTCAGGGGATTCATCTTGGTCAATAGGAACTTCCGCAATTTCCGTTTCTA
This sequence comes from Artemia sp. Qi Xiang Cuo, assembly GCF_049724085.1. Lineage (NCBI taxonomy): Eukaryota > Metazoa > Arthropoda > Branchiopoda > Anostraca > Artemiidae > Artemia > Artemia sp. Qi Xiang Cuo. Next base: position 41,721,384 of record NC_142807.1, on the reverse strand, counting down.
CAGTGGTCTCACTTCCAAAGTTTTGCAGGAGGCTGAAACTCTCTTTTTTAGCAAACAGTCCCGAAAGATTATCTGTTGTCTCAAAGAACCGCTCTTGGGACACCTAAGGAAGATAAAATGCTAAGGGGGATTTTTCATGGGGGATTTCTCTTGGACAGATCTTGAACTAACTTCAATCCTATAGAGTGAAACTGCACTTACTTTTTAACTGCATAATTAGAAACTAGGGAATACGTACAAATGAATTTATCTTACAATATTATCATACTATTAATGAAACAACACGTGTAGTATTTTTCTCAATTCAAAATGAAATCACTACTAATCATAATTAATTTTTATTTATATTAAAACCTTTAACAAATAAGACAAATAAAAACCAAGCTTAGTAAAGGTTACAAAAAAATTAGAGGGCTATAAGAAAAGGAAAACTTGGATTTCTGGTCGGTTTAACATAATTTCAGCATCAACGATTTAGTGTATGGTGAGTATAGAAGAAAACAAACCGATCCCACGGAAAACGAAGAAAAAGAAGAGCTGAGGTTAGGAATTAGTTACCAATATCTTTCCCAAGAAAAGAAGAAAACGATTGGCCATTCCTAAATCATTAAGGAGACTAGGGGATTAATTTTAGTCAGACCCCTCAGTTTGTTTCAGATATAATTTTACACTTCACAGCAAAAACAAGGAATTTTAAGGGGCCCAAAATGTGGAATTCCAAGTAAAAACTAAAAAAAGAAAAAAATGCCAAAATAGGTTATATGAAAACAAAAGTTGTGTAAGAATAACACTCCTTAAATTTGAAGAGAAGAGGATCCTTGCATGAAATACAAAAAGAGAAAGAATGACATCAAAAATATTTTCCAGCAAAAATTGTCCCCACCCCTCCAATTAAACACACATCAAACGTCAACTCTCAGTCTATACAGTTAAGATGTAGTCTGTAATAAACTGAAAAAAAAAAGTTTCAAATAATTGACTTTTCTGTAATGCCCTGTCTTTCTATATAAAAGGGTTTTTATAATACCCTTGTGAGGTAGACTTGTAATTATCGTATAGTCGAACATAATAATATACGAATATGACATTTCATTTTGCAGCGCTGCGTATAATTTTCCCTTAAAAATTAGGCATGTGGGCCCTGTTACGAATCGCAATCACGCGCGCATTTTCAACATGCATTAATGATATCATAAATTGGGCTCGTGGAACATGTAAATCCTCACACGCCGAAATCTCTACTTTTTAGCAGAAAGGTAGGCATGTTGTGCTTTTTCTTTTTTTTTTAAACCTAAATCATCAAAAAGATTTTCAATCTGTGCGATTGAAGGATGTTTTTTCCCCAGTCGGCTTGAAACTTATGAGACAATTATCTTGGATGAATTAGAGATGGAAATGACGATTTTCAGAGAGGTAAGTCAACCTTTTCATAGATCACCCACTTCAAGTTAATGGTGGAATTTCCTTAGGCCAAGGGGGCAGAGGGGACGGATTTTTATAGTCGTACTCTATTTCCATCCCCCACCTACCATCCACCCGACAGTGCCGGAATTTGCTTGGAATTTGACAGCCAGGTGCCTATAGCCAAGAAGACTACGCCCAAGAAAGTTTAGACTATTAACCTTTACGATACTGGGGATATCAATCTCAAAATTCCAGTTTCACTGTTCAAGGATTTTCGCTCAATTATTATCTTGTAATCAAAAGTCTGACCTTATTCAACTCCACGGGTAAGGGGTTAACTACTTGGGCTAGCTGCTCAATCTTTGATGTGTTTCTGATACATTTAAGGGTAAATTTGTCTTAATTCAAGTGGTTACGCAATGATAAGAATAATAATCCAACGACATGACCTGGTTTTGCGTGGATTATGAAGTATTACTCCTGAAATCTGAAAGGTAAATAGAAAACATAAAAAAAAAAACTGATCTTACTATCTAATTTAAGAGAAACTAATAGCAGGTGGTATATTTGACAGTGTAACGTAGCCTTAGCTTGTATTTTTTTTTTTTTTTTTGAAATAGCAACACAGACTGAGTTAGGTTTTATATTTAGGGGTAAAGTAACACAGTCTTAGTTTGTATACAAGGTGTGGAATGTTTTTAGAAGTAACAACATTGATTAGGTATCAAGAAATAGAGAACACAATAGGTTTTAAGAGGAAACAGCACGTTTTGAGACTGTATTTAAAGGAAGAGGTCATAATCTTTTTCGAAAAAAAAATCTTCTTAGGACATACCATTGTGAAGGTTTCAGAGCGTTGACAAATATAGCATTTAATAATGGCAAAGAAACAAAACCACAACACTTTCCCACAAAACATTCATCAGCGAAGCCAACCAAAGGCTGCTGCAATACTTCCGTGGAGAAAGCGGCACACATATCTAATTAAACGGTTTGTGCTGTTTACGTTGCAACTGAAATATCTTTCTATTCATGATGGATTGCATTATATTAAATAGCGATATGGAAGACTAATATGGTTTATTTAGCAAAAAAGAGGGAAGGGGGACAATTTATGAAAAAAGCCAAAAATATTAGAATTATATCGAAAATACCAAAGAAATGATGGGAACATCAAATAATCTCGAAATTGTGAATCAGAGATAAAGGTTCAATGTTCCCCCCCTCTCCTCCACGTATATGGTCAGACATATGCTTAAGTAAAGAAAAAATCGGTTACAAATTCTTCGTAAGCAACGGAAAAGGCTGTAAGTTAAACAATCATCATTCACAATCAGAAATCAATTTGAATGTATAAAGGAAAAAATTTTAGCGGGTAACATTCAGCGGAAAGAATTAGTTAACCACCCAACCCATTACCAGTAAATTATCCCTTCTGGTAGATTCAAAATCGCTTGTTTAGAAGTGGAGGATTCTTCTGAACAGCAAAACATCAAAACAAGAGAGTTGTAGAACGTTGGGGATAAAATTGCTATAACCACCATACCCCCCTCCCCATGAGTGAGTGCTTTTTCAGGACAAAATACGGGTTTATATGGTCAGGATTCCCGAAAATGATCTTAGTCTATTACCTCACTGTTCTGGGTACACGTTGTAGCTAAAGTTTCGTATCTATCGCTGGTTTCTTCATCTGATTTCATTTTTTTGTTCTTTTCTATTGAATTTTCTGTTTTGGTGGGGTCGTACCTGGCTAACATTGATGTTCTGAAAAAAAGAGAGTAAGTAATTTATCTGGGAAAACAGAGGCCAGCGGGATAAATCCCAGTCTCAGTCTACTGAAAAGAACAATTTTCCGATATCTAGGGTAGATAATATTACTTATGGTTAGGCCGTTTTTGCACTAACATATTGCTCCTCTGCGGACCTAGTATTAGCAGAGAGGCTACGTATACCTCATTTAAAAATAAACTCATATGCATCTGTAGTAGCAAATGTAGGTGAAATAATTTCTCAGGCCAGCCTGATTGCTAAGCATGAAAGAAAGATGGTGTTCCAGTCAACTACAGCTCTGTTCTCTCCCAAACACAATTTTTGGCAGCGAATTAAAACAAGCCTGACGATGACAGTAGAGGACCCGTCGAAATATTCCTGATTTCAATATTTGATCCCTGGTCATCCGTAGCAGCAGGTAGGCTGAAAAACCTTCTTCCTATTAAAAGTAGGTCAAAGAGCATTGGTAACTTATAAGAACGGAAACTGGGGCTAGCGTCGACAAAAAATTAACTGTCAAACCCATCTAGCGTCTGGCGACACATGGTATTTTTTCGAGCTTTATAATGGATTTTCTGTCAGGAACTGATATCAGATACTTATTACTATTCTAATTTTACCAATTATACTAACTAAATTAAGTATCCTTATTATTACCATGTAAAAAATGCCAATTGTCACCACATGCAAGATGGTGTTGATATTTTTTTTTGTCGACACTAGTGCCAGTTTCCACTCTTAGAAGTTACTCATACTCTTTGAGGTCGGTGGATTCACCAATATGCTGATCACCAGAAGCAGGGTTCCGTTACGGTTTCATACACTTGATACACCAATAAAGAGAACAATAATTTAGTAAGGAAATAATCTTATAAAAAAACCAGTGGTTTTGTTACAATAATGTAGCAATTTAATAATCTTATAACAAACCTAACACTTAAAACTTAGGAAGTAGAAAAATAGAAACGAAGTAATTCAAGTATTAAATGTTGTTACACGTAATTAGTCATTTCTAATTTAAGTTTCTTCAAAATTTTAGTCTTACATGAAGCGCAAATATGATACTAAAATATTTAGTTGCAATAGGGGTTTTTACGCTGAATTCAAATTTATTCTCTATATTTTTTAGGACTTAGGAATCTTACACAATTTTTAGGTAATCTTGTTCAAAGTTTGGTAGGTGTTTTGGAACGATTAATAGAATCTTTACTTTAGTAAAGTTTTCTAGCACAGTTTATATCCTGAACTAAAGCCAAATCTGATTTTTCGAGCACTAGCTTCTTGTATGTTAATTAAATAAAAAAAAACAAGTTTTTTTAACTGAAAGTAAGGAACGACGTTAAAACTTAAAACGAACAGAAATTATTCCGTATATGAAAGGGGCTATCCCCTCCTCAGCGCGTCGCTCTCTACGCTAAAGTTTTTTATTGTTTAAAAAAAATAGAGTTGTGAGAAAGTCAAACTTTAGCGTAAAGAGCGAGGCGTTGAGGAGGGGATAGCCCCTTTCATATACGGAATAATTTATGTTGGTTTTAAGTTTTAACGTCGTTCCTTACTTTCAGTTAAAAAAACTTGTTTTTCTTATTTAATTTTTGATTTTGGCTCCCCGTACATGAATAATTAAAACAAAATTTGCATATTAATTTTACTTTTATTTTGTTAAATGGCTTTCTCGAAACTTGTTTAATTTTATTTGCGAATGTTTTTATTAGTAATAAATATACGTAGCTTACGAATTAACTTATGTAACGAACTTCTATATTCATAGATTTTTAATACGTATATTAGGGGGTTCGTCCCCTAGTCAATACCTTGCTCTTTAAGCTAAAGTTCAAATTTTGTACCAATTCTTATAAAAATGACCCCTTAATCACAAAGACCGTTAATTAGAATAAATAGCTCTTATGAAAGTACAAAAAAATCTTTGGCTTAAAGAGCGAGGTATTGACTAGGGGGCGAACCCAATCATATACGTAATAATTTCTGTTCGTTTTAAGTTTTGATGTTGCTCCTTACTTTCAGTTGAAAAACCTGTTTTTTTTAATTTAATTTCTGATCTTTTTCACTAATAATGATGGGAAATCCGGCGCCCCCTTCATAGCAATGTCCCTTTCCCCATGAAAACTTCCTTTATGGAAAGATCTTCCCATATGACCCCCGACCCCCCCCCCCCCACCTACCAGAAAAAATCCCTCCTGAAAACGTCTTTATACCTCCCAATAACCTATGCTATATGTCAACATTAGGTAAAGTTCATAACTTTCAGCCCTCTCCCTGGGGACTTCGGGGGATTAAGTCATTCTAAAAGACATAGTTATCCTATTTTCGACCATGCTGAACAAAATGGCTATCTCAAAATTTGGATCGGGTGAATTTGGGGGAAAAATGAGAGTGGGAGGGGGCCTGGTTACCCTTCATTTTTTTTGTCACTAAAAAATGGCACTAGAAATTTTAATTTCCGATCGAATGAGTCCTTTCACGAAATTCTAGGACCACTGGGTCGATACGATCACCCCTGGAAAAAAAATTAAATAAAATAAACACGCATCCCTGATTTCTTCTGGCAAAAAAATGCAAAATTCCAGTTTTTTGTAGATTGGTGCTTGAAACTTCTACAGTAGGGTTCTCTTATACGCTGAATATGATGTGCGATTTTCATTAAGGTTCAATAGCTTTTAGGGGGTCTTTCCCCCTTTTTCTAAAATCAGCCAAATTTTCTCAGGCCCGTAACTTTTGATTGGTAAGACTAAACTTGATGAAACTTATATATTTGAAATCAGAATTAAAATCTAATTCTTTTGATGCATGTATTTTTTTTTTACGTTTTTTAGAGTTTCGGTTACCATTGAGCCGCTTCGGTTACCGCTCCTAGTTACAGTTCGTTACCACGAACTGTTTGATTTCAAGTATTTTTTCAGTCAAAGATATATATATATATATATATATATATATATATATATATATATATATATATATATATATATACTACGTCAATCCGAATCATTAGGCGCACTTTTTTTATTGTGTGTGCATGGCTCAGCTCTTTGATGTCTTGTTTCCAAGAGTATTTACTCTTAGTGTTGAGGTGGATCAGAGGATTTTTTCTAATACAATTTTTTCCGCAAACAGCATGGACCACAAAGACAAAAAATAGCAAGGCAAAATGAGAAAAAACATTTATCACAAAACATTGATAACTTATTGTGGAGGAAGATCATAGGATTTTTATGTGTATATATAACCTTTTCCGTAAGCAGCTCAGAGAAAAAAGACACAACAGTAAGTCAAAATGAGAAAAAAAACATTTGTCATAAAATATTGATAAAAAAAAATAAAAAAAATCAAGCCAATATTAAGAATCTTTCAATTAGAGCCAATAATCGTTCACTTAGTGAGGATAAGGAAATAAGTGTACTAATTGGGCCTTTTTGAGTCAAGGGGTCTATCTGATCTCTGTGTGTTCGAAAGGAAGGGGGCCGTCCCCTACCAACAGCAGAGAAAACGACAATGATTTTTTTCCCATTACACTACTTTTCTCGAATTACACTAATATTAATGGCGTTTTGAAAATATTCAGTTTGAAAGACGCTGGGTGCTGTAAAGATGTTAAAAGTAGAATAGCCAAGGCCAAGGGTGTTTTTTCACAGTTGAAAAAAATAGAGAAGAATAGGAAGATATGTCTTCAAATCAAGATTAGAATATTGGGAGCTCCAGTGATGACAGTGATCAAGTGAAGTTCTGAAGGATGGGCGCTCCGAAAAAAGGAGGCAGATTTACTAGATGTTTTCCAGAGAAATTACCTAATGACTGTTTTGCGTACCCGACTGACTGACCGTATTTTAAAAAGTAGGCTGTACGATAAGTCTGATTCAATTTCGCTTTCTATGGATATAAAGAGAAAAAGGTTTAGATGGCTAGAACACGTTCTGCGGATGAAGGATGACATATTGCCAAAGATTGTCCTTTTCGTCCAACTGCCTATGGTTAAACGAAAAGCAGGTTATCCTAGGTTTAGGTGGGAGGATGTCGTAAGGAAGGATTTAAGGGAAATGGGAACTTCCTGGGAGGGTGTAAAGAGGGAGGTTTCGAATAAATTAGGATGGAGGAGGAGCGTGCGTAGTTGTGTTGGCCTCAGGCGGCTTGGTGTTGCGGAGAATTGTTAGTAGTAGTAGTAGTATTTGATTTTTATTATATTTTTAAGACATTTTTCTGTATTACGAAATATTTAAAAAGTACTAAAAAGACAGTGAAAAGTACTTAAAAGTACTTAAAATGACCGTCATTTTAAAAATATTTAAAATGAGAGTGTTTTATTGTCTTTCTCAGCTCTAAACGTCAAAGAAGAAAAAAAAGAGCCTAGGTATTCACATAATTTTCAGCTTCCGTTTGATCAACTTTCTTTCTTCCGAGACCGAGAACCACAGATGAAAAGCGAAATTCCAGACTGGAAAACTACATATTTTCTAAATTTAAACTACAAGTCAAATTAAGGCCTTACACATAACATAATCAGACAGAAATGAACTTTTGTTCGGTGCTTTTATTTTTAGATAGTCGTAACCTAACATAAAAAAACCTTACTTGACAAAATTATCATTTTTCCTTTTATCGGCAGTGACTTCTTTACCAGTAATTTCGGAAAGAATTTTCAATTGTCTATCTTTTTCCAAATCCTCAGGAATTTCTGTTGGATTTTCTACGGCTTGTTTTAGGAAACGTTGATCGAGAATAAACCGCTCATCCTTACTGTAGCGTGACTGGAGGTCAAAGAGCTAAGAAAAAGAAGTAAACAATTTTATAGCCATAAAAAAGACATCAACATCAAATGATAGAGCAATGGAGAATGAAGAGTAGAGATAAGCAAAACAAAGGGCAACTGAAATTAAAGATCTTACTACGTAATAAAAAGATAAGGAGAAGAAGAGTGGGAAGGCACGAGAGAAATAGATGAGGTTATCGGTACGAGTAATAAGTCAAATTAGTCTAATAGCTGGATAATTGTAAGGACTTGCATGTTTTCAATCAAATTATGACGGGATTTTAGTTAGTTAATTTCTTTCACTTAACTTGTCAATTCCGCAACAGCAAAACAACTGAGGTTCTAAAAGACCCTACTAAACACGTCCAAAAGCATATTAAAAAATTCAAATATTACAGTACGACGGCAGATCAATCCGTCAGGGTTGTTATGTATCCTAATCAGTGGTAAGAAGTCAGGCGAAAATTCCGTTGCACGGGAAATGTGATCCATAGAAAGCAATAAAAGCGAAAAGAAAAGAAAATGAAATCTACCTCTAACTCGTAAAATTATCTTGTTCCACACGCAAATGAAAACCTACAGAGTTTTTTTTTATGCGTTAGAGCATATGATTCGGTTGCTTCCATTGTGTGGTTACTCTACTCTTTCGTTTTGGATGTACTTCGAAATTATTTGTGTGTCATCGAAAAGTTTTTGAGAAAAATTTTTTTTTTTCCAATGATAATTATGTTAACTTAAATCGACCAGAAAATTATCCTGAATAAAATGAGGAGAGGAGAGGACAATCTAATCCATACCCAATATTAAAACTAAAGTGTCACTATTTCTGTTGTGAAAACTCGACGTGCTACTCCGAACAACCCTGCCAATCCCATTTATTTCTCAAACACTGGAATAAAAGCACATTGTTGATAATGGACATTGTTTTCAGTAGAGTTGAAATGTAACCCTTAAGATCGGAAAGGTGAGATCAGTGGCAGCACTACTCCCTCCCGTATACAATTCAAAGGATACCACTATGTTTACCGAGCCAAATTTGAACCTGCAAGGCTGAGTAGCAGAAAAAGGATGACGGAAATTCACTATGCGCTACCTCTATTATAATGTAGGCCAACTCACTTTTGTGTATGAGGCGATCGTTGTCTGTACATGTCACTGTACATAAATAATGTAACAGCAAGATCACGGCTCAGTGATTTTTGGCTAATACATTCTCTGCACGTACAAACAGCTCATCCCATTTAATCTGCCATCAGCGGTCAAGTGTAAATTACCCTGGAACACGTATTTTCGCAGAAACTTTCTCAAAATGCCTTTGAAACCAACTCGATACTTCGAAACCTACTTGTAATTCCTAAGAACATCTAATAATAACATTGCACTAATAATAACCGTTATAAATGTATTGAAATAAATTAATTCAAAACCAAATTCTTTAAAATTAGTACTACTAAGGTGAAGCCAAGCTTCGCGCTCAAGAGAAATCTGAGTCGTCTACCTGCGGAAAAATCTTATACCACGTATATTTATACTTCCTTAAATATTCTCCGGGGAACTTGCATCTCAGTCCTGCTTTGTATAATGGTCAAGATAAGGAATGATCACACTGTATTATATTTATATACAGTGGTACATGCTGACGATGAAGTCATGCAGAATCTCTATGCAGATATTGAAGCCCGTCAGTGTACTTAAAAATGCAGTAAAAAAAAAAATGGGAACATCCTTGTCTTGTCTGCCGTTGTTGAAAGGGTTGAAAGAAGACTTTGATTCCACATAAAACGTGATTAACCCATACAAACATCAAACTACATGATTTGTATATTTTCGAAATATATACTGCTCTTTTTCAAATTAAACAAAAAAATAAGTTTTTTCAACTGGAAGTAAGAAGCAACATTAAAACTTCAAACGAACAGAAATTATTATGTATAAGAGAAGGTTGCCCCCTCCTCAGTACCTCGCTCTTCACGCTAAAGTTGTACTTTTTGTTCCAATTATTTAAGAATGGCTCCTGATACACAAGGATCGCTTGATTAGAATAATAAGCTTTTTAAAAAATTCAAAAAAATACTTTAGCGTAAAAATCAAGGTACTGAGGAGGGGGCAACCCCCTCATAGGCCTATACGTAATAATTTCTGTTCATTTTAAGTTTTAATGTTGCTCCTTACTTTCAGTTGAAAAAATTTTTTTTTAATTTCTTATCGTTTTTTAAAAAACGCCAGGAAATATGGCTCCACCTCCACAGAAAAATCCCCCTCTCCACGGAAATATCCTCTGGACAATTCAACCCTAGTAAAAATTTACCCCGGAAAATTAACCTTAACGCCTCCACGCGTAAAATTGAGTCAGTAAAGTGAAAGCAAGATATATAAAGAAACTTCCTATAGGAATTTTGGCAAATTCTGTCAGTATACAATTTCCCATGAAATGTTTACCCCCTAGAAAATTGGCTCTCCATGGAAAATCCTCCCCGTGCGAAGTCCCCCCAGCAAAAATTCGTCTTCCTCTCCCCACCGGAAAAATGTATACATACTTCCCAAAATACTAACACTATACGTATACTACCATATACTATATGTAAACAATGGGCAAATTTTATAACTTAAAGACCTTTCAACTTATTAAACCCCTTCTTATTAGGCCTTTCAAATACGCTGAACAAAATAGGAATCTCAGAATATTGTTCGGACGATTTTGGGGAGAAAAATGGCGTGGGAGGGGGCCTAGTTGCCCTCCAATTTTTTGGGGGGCACTTAAAAAGGGCACTGGAATTTTTAATTTCCGTTAGAATGAGCCAACTCCTGACTTTCTAGCCCCACTGGGTCGATAATATCACCCCTGGAAAAAAAAGAAGAAAAAACAAATAAACACGCATCCGTGATCTTTCTTCTGGCAAAAAGTACAAAATAAGACATTTTCGCAGATAGGAGCTTGCAACCTCTACAGTAGGATTCTCTGATACGCTGAACCTGTTGGTGTGATTTTCATTACCATCATATGCATTTTAGGGGGGTTTACCCCTTTTTTTCAAAAATCAGGCGAATTTTCTCAGGCTCGTAACCTTTGATGGGTATAAGTAAACTTAATAAAACTTATACATTTAAAATCAGCATAAAAATGCAATTCTTTTTACATATCTATTAGTATCAAAATTCCGTTTTTAGTTTCGTTTACTATTGAGTCGCTCCGAACTTACAGTTCGTTACCACGAACTGTTTGGTCCTGACTAAATTACAGTGGTTCAAATAATTGAAAAATGATAGCTTGAAAATGAATAAGTTTATTCAGCACATTGAATAATTCAAGCAAGTATCAATTGCATTTCCCTGATATGTACACAAGCAATTAGGTAAGAAACAAAACGATAAGACAGTGGATAATTACGAGCGGGAGTTTTGCCGTGAAATTAAAACATAGGGGGAAAAAGAGGCAAAGAGTAAAAGAGAAACACATAGTTGAAAAGGAAGAAGAGTTGAGGGGAGACAATTAAATAAAACCATATTTTACGCAGTAAATATGAATATTGTTAAATATACAAAGTCTTTTGATTTTAACCTCAAATGATGTGGCAAGAGTAAGTTCAAATAAGACAGAAAAAATAAAGAACATTTACACGCACTACAATTGATATGATTTACTCTTCCCCATTATAAATATATTTAAGAAAAAGTTTGAGGACGTCTTGTTGTAGGCATATACAGGTGAAATATTAGTGTGATTGTTCTTCTTTTCTCCCTACTAGCCACATATCCGTTGTTGTTCATGGTTTTCTTCTTTGGTTTCCCATTAAAGGCCATGGAAGCACCTTTTATTTCCAGTGACAGTCTAGATTGTGCAAAAAGAGAGGTGGTCCATCCACGGACCACAGGATATATCTTGTCCATAGCCTAACTAATTGGAAATAACAAATTTGGCTTACAATATAAGAAAAAAAAGAAGAAAATAAGAATCTGGATAGAAAGGAGAGAAAGATAAGAAAAAAAATGAAACGATAAAACGAAAACACAACTTGTTTTACATAAATAATCTGTTGAGAAAAGAAACAAATTCCTTTTAATTACAAAAACAAAGGGAAAATTAAATTGCAAACAGTAAAAATGTCCCTTGAAGAAATGGTAATTTATTGGACGATATTCATCATGATGAAACAGTATTTGTCACATTTAAGACATCTTCTGGGATACTACATGAAACTCCTACCATGATTTGTTCAATTACACCAACTTTTGGCTTACAGTGTAGGATGACCGCATAATTTTATTTGCATTTTCAACCCCATCAAACTTTCACTCATCATTCAATATTTCTGAGCAGTAGAACGCATAGAGATTGTTATCCGACGTAAAAAAAAAAAAAAAAAAAATGAAGCAAGGGACCAATTCCACTCCAAGACCTAATCAAGATTTCAGCCCCCTCTGTAAAAAACAAAAACAAAAACAATCCACTATGTTTTGACTATGAGTCTCGTGCATGTACTGATATAAGATGCACAAATTGAGGTTCTTGCTATAATCTTTAGATCGGCAAATCACCTTCAAAACAACAGTACAATTCTACCACCACTGGCCTAAATCTATCAGCTTCAGGAAAACAAGATGATCCTTTTGGCGAGCTATTTGGTACACTATCTAGTTAATGCAAGTGTTTTTTTCTTCAAATGAGCAACGTAAACACTTTCTTAATCTTGATTATTTTAAGATATATTACAGTACTGATCACAATATACCAAAAACTTTTCCAAGCCATCAAACCAAAATTAAGGCTGGCAATGCACGACGCTGTTCGAATAGAAAAAGCGAATGATCGATTATACAAAAAATAGGCTTTTAAAAAGAATCGGGCATTTATACGAAGTTTTTCATGGCGGAGATTTGAGCATACTTTAAGAAAATCTTTCAAATAACTATTTAAGGGTCTCCCCCGGGGATTTATTCATAAAACAAGTTAACACTCTAAATAAATTGACATTTGAAAGTGTGCAAAAACAGGTTTAGCCAGAAAAGAGCTTGATTTTACTGTTAGGCTCATTGTAAAACTAAAGTTCATGGACACACTGAGCCGAAACCAACACTTACATTCTTAACGCTGGCTTAATGCTGTTATTAATGTATTAATTGTATTTTAAACTAGACCTGAAAGTGATTCCCAAGATACCTCTTTCCCTTTCTTTCCTTCAAATTGCGGCCTCTCAGTGAAATCGGCCTCAAAATCACTAGCATCGTCTTCTTCATCAAAGAGTCTGGCTTTATCTATATTGAGATTTGAAGTGTCAGTAGCCACTGTTCCTTTACCATCGCCTTGTTCTTCTCCTTCATCATTAAAAATCATCTTTGTGGGTTTTGGAGCATCCTGAAAATAAGGTTAATATTTAGCTAAGGCAGTAGCAAGGGACCAAAGCAAAGAGAGAGTGCAGCAAAAGTGACACAGAGAATAGGGCAGAAGGGAAGTAGGACAGTTGGGATAATGGAGAGTAAATAATCAAGAACAATAACTCAGTTTTCTTTATTTCTCACTAGTTACTAGACTCCGACGCCACTCCGATTCATCGGCGGCAAAAAGCCAATGAAATACGCGCTGGTAGGAAAACAATTTCGGCAGCACGCTAGCGAACCGTTGGTACCATCGGCGCGGCAGGACGCCACCGATTAATCTGACGGCATGAGCTCAGCTCAGTCAGCAATGAGGAAGAAAACAAAGAACAAAACGAAATTTTATTCCTTTAGGAAGAAAAAGAAATCGCTCTGGCTGAAAACCATTAACTTTCGATTCACCACCCCCTATCACGAGAAGTAACAAGTATCCTATTCCAGCCCGGAATCACCCTTCCTGTGTCGGTTGTTTTCTTTTATTTTTTTTTTATCCTCACTTGCAGCTTAATGGATGGTTATGGAGATATGACTAAAGGTTTATTCGAAAGCTAGTGTTTACATATAGTCGCTGTGTATAAATTGCGGCTGATAGAACCAGACAAATTGTCATATGACACCTAGAAAGACACTTTTGGTGCCATGTCCAGAACGGGGGGAGGAGGATAAGAAGTTGATTAACCCTCTTAAGAAAGGTCTTGTTAAAGGAGCTCTATGGTATGAGTATGAACTCTATTGGACAATTAGACATGGTGCAATGAAATCTGTTTTATTAAAATTTATAATATTTAAGTTTTGCAGTAGTGAAAATACCTAAGCCATCGTGGTTCAGTGCAAAAGCGCTCGATACGTATAAAAAAGTAATGGGGTGCAAACCGCAGTGAAATCCCTGTTCTTACTTTATAAGTTTGTTTATGTTAGTTTCTTTTTTTCTATGCTAGGCTCCCCCCCCCCGCCAGGAAGATTCTCCCATTATTCCAAAATAAAAACAGAATATGCGATGTAGAATATCTTATAGTGTTTATTTTTACTTTATTTAAATTATTTTTAACCGTTTCTTAGAGTTTAGCTGTCAAAGCTACTACGACTAACAAATCACCACATCACCAAACCGTCTGAGGCCAACACAGCTACGCACGCTCCACCTCCATCCAAATCTATTCAACACCTCCTTCTTTACAGTCTCCCAGGAAATCCCAGTTTGCCTTTTATCTTTCTGTGCGACATCTTAACTTCCCAATCGAGGACGACCTGCTTTTCGTTTAGCCCTAGACGGTTGTTCAAAAAGGAAGATCTTTGGCAATCTGTCGTCCTTCATCCGCAGAACGTGCCTTACAGGGCTTCCACTTTTAGGGAGATTACCCTATTTTAGGGAGAAATCACTTCTTTTAGGGACACTTCTTTTGAATCTAGGGACAAAGGGAAATCTGGGGTAAAGTCAGGATTTTTAGGAAAATCTGGGGTAAAGTAAGTATTTTAAGGGAAAATTTAATTTTTTCAAACAAAAGGCTGAAAAATTCTCAAAGATTGCGCATGCTCGGTTTTTTAAAAAGTTTTACGGTGCTGTAATTGCCGATATTTCAAAAAGCTGAACCCTGGAACATTATTTAGGTAGCCTAGTATTTATTTTATTTTTTATGCGATGGCTATGATTGGGGTAAACTACCGACATAAGGGATTATTGGTTAGGCTATGCAGCAATTGTGGGCAAGGTTTATATTAACGGATTATTCAGGTAGCTAAGAAATAAACTTACCTCTATAGTCAAAAGTGCATCCTGAATCAAAATTTAACATGCATTTGCATCGGAAATAAACTTTATCCCCTGAACTTTACCATCACTAAAATTAATTTAGTGATGGATTGGCTGAGGGTCTCACTAACTGTATCAAACAAGTCATTGAAAAAAAAACTGTTGTTGAATTTTGTACAAATACTACTAATGTCAGTTTGGAGGCAATAGACCTGCTTCAACACTAATGAATGCCATGGTGTCCCATATATTGAATGTGAAATGCTCATGCCATATTATTCACTTATGTTCATCCTATGCATGCTTAGGAGATAAGTATACTGAATTTCAGGAGTTCTTTCAATCCAAAGCACTCTCATTTTTTGCACCAGGATAAACCCGTTTGTTGTTCTTTCAGGCCTGCATAAAGAGACTTATTAAGCATCAGGTTGCTATTACTCAGTATTTCATAAAAACCAATTTTGACGACCCAACTGCAACCAATGACCTTATCTTGTCAACATTACAAATCAAGTTGACAAAGCCATAACCTGAATTCATGGACTACTCTCTTTGCCTCTCCAACGAATTCAAGTTTTTCACTCCCTAAAGGCAAGTGTCAGCAAACTTGTGAATGATGAAGCGTCTAACTTCATGAAACTGGACTGTATTCGCAGCGTTGCTTTGTTTACCGAACTGGATCCTTACCTTTCAAGTGAGTACCTGCCTTTAAACCAGACATATCTGGGAATAGCTGTAACCAATGCAATGCAAGGACTCGTAGATGCTCAAGGGCCAAGTGATAATATAGATCTCTTTTATCAGTCTTGTTGAAGACACTAAATAGTCCTAAACAAGCACATCCAAGACCCTTCCAAGAGGCTTTGGTTGAACCAAGGGATGCAAGAAATTTGAAACCAAAATCTCTAAGGCTACTGTTTGTAAGATTTCCTGTTCTAAGAGAAAAGTGTTGCCTCCAGAAAATGGACATAGAATGGAGGTTACAAGCAATGACTGATGTCACTGAGCTTCATTTGGGAGATACCCATGTTGAAGACATGTTAGTCGAGCAGTACTGGATAGAGATATTTAGTCTAGAGACTCGCAGTGGCGAAATCATGTATCCGGAATTGCGGAAGCGCATATATATCATTATCTGAAGTAAAAAAATAACAATTTGATCCTGCGCTGTGCAACATCAAATCATGCAATCATGTAGATTGTATGGAAATGTAAAGCAAAATATACCTTCTTTCTAGGGAGAAAAATAGGGAGAAATCAGACCTAAACATAGGGAAAATTGATATAAAAATAGGGAAAATTGAAATCGAAAAGTGGAAGCACTGGTGCCTTAGCCATATCAATCTTTCTCTCACTATAGCCCTAGATAGCGGGATAGAACCACACTTTTCAAAAAGCCTGCTGTTTGAAATACGGTCACTAAGTCGGACACCCAAACAATCCGTGACAATTTCTCTTGGAAACATTTAACAAATTTTCCTCCATTTTTCGGAGCGCCCATGCTTCATAACCACACTTGACCATTGTCATCACTGTAGCTTCTAATACTTTAATCTTGGTTTGCAGACTTATCTTCCTAATCTTTCAAACTCTTTTCAACTACGAAGAAACACCTTGAGCCTTGGCTATTCTACTTTTAACATCTCACTGCCCCCATTGTCTTTAGTAATAGCCCTGTCAAGGTGTATGAAGCTGTCCACTTGATCGATCTTTTTGTTAACCAACGTCACATTTTCATTTTCACTTATTCCTAGCCTTAGCGATTTAGTCTTCTTAACATCAATTTTCAAACCCGAGCATCTCCGAAGTTTTCACGTCCACGAGGGGGGGGGGTAAGAGGGTATCGCTCTTCTATAAACGATAAATTCTGCTAATTTTAGGATTTAATGTTACTATTTAGTTTAATAATAAAGGCGTAGTCAAGAATTATTCCCTGAAATCAAGAGAGATTAGGCACCAGTCTCTACCTCCCTCTCCCCTCCCTAGAACTAATTCTATGTTTATTTGAAGGCTCAAAGAGAGTTGAGATATTTCTTCATTAAGATGCACATTTTGAGGCATCCATTCCCCCCCCCCCCCCCGGAAAAAAAGTTACCCACCACCTCTCCTTCATAATATGTTATGTAAAATTAAACACTTTTCTTCTTTCTTTTTATCTGTCTTAATTTTAATTTGTTCGCTCAATTTTACCTTTGGGGAGGATTGTCCATGTTCCATTAAACCATGTTTTCATCGCCCCGTTCTGCATTGTTTTGACACGGATCAATAGATGTTTCGGCCGTCTAGAACAAGGGCCAAGTAGGAGGCGCATCAATTGGAGATCCAAAAGGGCTTTAATGGACACGTCAGATTATTCAGATTTGAACGATACGTCACTCGCCGTATTTTCAACAGACTTGAAACACCTTTTTGATGGAGAAAATTGACGTCGAGTGGCGGCGCGCCAATGCGCACTACCGTTTTGCTAAGGGAAGACGGTATTCGCCGCCGAAAAGAAAACCGGCACGGCGTTGAGGTATACTCCTTCAGCAATTTTTTCTATGATTTTGGCATGAGGGCTTGCTTGGTATAGTGTCGAAAAGATGTCATTCTGACATTCTGGATACATAGGATGTCTTTTGACTGAGATCCACGTCCCTCTCAACATTCCCGAAAGTTCAAACTTAATACCCTAGCAAATCTTGAGATCTTCCACACATGCTCTTTTGACAACCATTTTGAAAACCTAATTGTACACAAAGTCTTTTCCTTTAGTTCAAGTTTCCCTGAAAGTTTCAACTAAATAGCCTTGGGTGTTTTTTAGTATTTTCATCTTAATACTCTTAGCCGTCCCTGAGGTATTGTGCACACCATTTTGACAGCCTGCATACACATAGTATCTTCCGATGTGCGTAGTTCAACATCCCCAGGAAGTTTTAACTTAATACCCTTAGCCGTTCCTGAGATGGTGCAGATACCCGCGTTTAACAAAATGGTTGCACATGGTTTCTTATGATCTAGTTCAATATCCCAATCGAAAATATGTTTCAACTTAATATTCTTAGTTGTTCCTGAAATACTGCATGTATCTCTTTTTGATAGCTGGAATGCACATCGTTTTTTTTTAAGTTCAAAACGCTTCAAATCATTCTCTAAAATTTCAACCCAGTCCCCTCTGCTGTTCCTGATATATTACGGATATGCCGGTTTCACAATCTGCATACATAAGGTATCTTTTGATTTAGTTCACCATCCCCCTCAATTTTCCTAGAAGTTTTAATGCAATACGCTTAACTGTTCATGAGATATTACAGATGCACACTTTTGACAACCTGGCTGCACATGATGTCTTTTGATAAAGCTCAAAATCCCAATTGATTCCTGACAGTTTTAACTTAATACTCCTAGCTACTCCTGAGACATAGCAGATACCCCCTTTTGATAACTAGGATGAACATAGTATCCTTTGACTAAGTTCGATACCACCTTCAACATTCTCTGAAAGCTTCAGGTTTATACCCTTTGCAGTTCCAGAGATATCACAAATACGCCTTTCTGAGAACCTGGATACACAAAGTAGTATCTTTTGGTTTAGTTCAGGCCTTTTTAAACTATGGGTCGCGATCCCAAATGGGGTCGCGTGGCAAAATTCTGGGGTTGCGAAAGATTTTGATGTTAAATATTTAAATACACGATTTCATAACATCTAGATTTGTATTTTTGCAAAGTTACTCTCACAAACCTGCAAACAAAATAGGTTGGAATGTGCACACACGCGTTCAGTGAGACAATGATTCAGTAACACTGGCTGCAATGTGAACTAGTGTAGTATTGACTCTCTTCCCAGTGTTACCACATTGGATTATTTCTCCCCAGACTGGCTTATTTTGATGTTGACTGGTGAGAATTTTTTTAATCTATCCACCAGCTTAAATCTTGGCTAATTTTATTGTGATCTGGCCTATTTTTTGGCATTAACTACTTTTTTGGGAAAAAATTAATTTCTTCACACATCCATACATCATTTAAATCCAATAAGTTTTTACGTCATATAACGAAGCTGTACTCTCTGTATGCTCGAAAGGCTGGAAAGGACAAAGTAAAGGCCTTTGTTCGTCAATTCTTCTAATAGATCCAGAGTTATGTTCTCAGATATTGCATTTGGCACGGTAAAAATGGTTTTTCAGGGTTCGGATTTATTTTTTCTACCTTCTGACAACACAGGGCCCTCTACTGAAGTCAACTGTGAGTGTTCCACCGTAAGGAGATTTCCTTTTGTTTTTTATTTATTCACTAATTAATCAATTATTATATGCAATATCTTATTTTATATATTTATTTGATTTTGGGATCAAAATAATGTTTAGCCAGGATAAATGGTTCAACTTAAATAAAAATAGTAATGACGCAGATAATAATGCTACAAAGTCAGCTCAGACAGGACAAAGTATTGAAAAACAAACATTTAATATGCGAAACAGAAAATATGATGGGTCTTTCCTTCAATTTTGCTTAACATTTTAAAACTATGAAAAACCTCTTTGTTTGATCTAGCCTACAATAAATTATTGGCTCCAGAGAGTATGAAACCTTCAAAATTAAAACGTCTTGAATCAAAGACTTTTTTATGTCAATAAACCAAAATAATATTTTGAAAGACCTTACAAATCTTTGAATAAAGCAAAAAAAAATCCTTTGAATAATTTATGACAATTAATGAAAAATATTTACTAGCGTCATATGAAGTTTCATACAGTATTGCTAAAATTAAAATGCCGTTCACCATTTGATAAGATCTTGTATTGCCTCCTGCTATTTGTAGAAAAATAGTAGATATACTATATGGAAGTAAATATGTCAATTATATTAAAAAAAATTCTTTATCAAACGACACTGTCTCGAATAGAATTTTTGATATTAACACTTATTACAAGAAATAAAGAAAGCCCAAAATTTTAAATTCAGTTGAACGAAACAACTGTTGTTACTAAATTGACTCAGTTGTTAGTATATATCAGGTGTATTTATAAAGATTCATGGAGGAAGAATTATTGACGTCCTATGAAGGATCGTACTAAAGGGAAAGACATATATTGTAAAGTGGATAAATTTTTAATACTGAAGGTTTAGAATGGAAAAATTGCTGTTGAATATGCTCAGATGGTGCAAGAACAATAACGGGCAAAACAATTGGTTCTACATCAAGCTGCTCATTATGATCATATAAATTTTAATCACTGCCTTATTCTCCAAGAGAATATATTTTTTGAAACGAAAAACATAGCACCAGAATTAAACGATCTGCATCAGGATGCGGTTGAGATTATAAATTTTTATTAAGAGTCATGCCCTTAACAGGCGTTTTTTTTCAAATATCTTTAAGGATACGGATTACAACCACAAAACTTTGTTATTATATGCAAAAGTAAGATTGTTGTCAAGAGATCAAGATTAAGAAGATTATTTTTATTAAAGGACGAAATTGAAATATTTTTAACCAAAGGAAAAATGTGAAATTGCTGGGTTTTTTTTTCAAAATGACTTATGGCTATCCAAGTTGTGTTATCTGTCAGACATCTTTGCAAAATTAAACAATCTCATCTTATCTATTCAAGGAAGAAAATACAATAAATTTACTTAAAATGATGAAATTGATGCCATGAAGAATCAGCTTAGCTTGTCAACTATATTTTTTTTTTTTAGTTTGTGTGGCCAAACTATTTAGAATTTATTGGGTGATCTTACCATAACCTGTAGAGCTTGGATGAGTAATCCAAATAAACGGGAGAAAACTAAAAGCCGACATCTACTTTCCCTGAAATCTTTGAAAAACCTTGTAACTTCTCTTGTTTTGTGCTGGAGATAGATATATTTACTTTTAGAGAAACTTATATCATTAGGAAGTGTAAATTTTGTCGCTTTTTTTCGATCAAACGGAGCCAAATTTTCTTTTTAAAATTCAGGAAAGAGTTGTCCCTAAAAACGTTCTAGTATATCTGCTAGGAAAATGCCCAAAATAACCTTATAAGAAATATCATTTGATCAATCTGACAGCTCTCCAAATTTTCTGTTGTACAACCCGCTTTGATTGAAAACTTTGCCGACAGAAATACATTGCCTTGTCAATCAAACTTCATAATTAAATCACAAATTCTCAATAGGTTTCAATGATAAGTAGATTCCTGGGAGAAGTCGCTAATTGACCCTTTGCCTTTGAGACAGTCAGTCGACATTGAGGCTCACAAAATGATGTTAAAAGTATCAAATCCTCTTAAAAGCCCTGGAAACACAGTTCTGTACATAATTTATATTAAATATTTATTTCAAAGAGGTAGCTTGGATTCAAAAGCTTTTTGGATTGGCTTAAGTAAGGTTTATCACCTGCCACCTAAAGTTCAAGAGGAATTTGATGGGCTTTCGAGTGACTCAGACTTAAAAATACAACTTCCAAAAAAACCTCCACTGAATTCTGGATCAGAACTTGAACTGAATTGCCCACAATCGCTGATACGGTGTTAAATATTTTTTCTCCGATTCAACACCGCATATTTATGTTAAGTTCCTTAACATAAATAAATTATTAAGTTACACAAGTTACTTAGTATTAAATCTCAATATTGTTCATCACAAAAAAATGTTCAAGAGGTCTTATGTCCAGCAGCATCAAACATCCCACCAAGATTTAATTTGTTATGCGATAAAAAAAAACCGGCACATCCATCTCATTAAATTTTTTCCTTTAATTTTCATTTAATACTTACCACTCAATGTCTGCACTCGAATATATTCGAGCGAAATCAGACGGTCAGAATTCTTTTTTATTTGTCTTATTGCAAAAAATGCAATTTTGGCGAGAAATAGGGCATATATTTTTTATAATCATGATAAATACAATTTTGCAACTTTTTGTGCAGTTTTTAATTTAAAATTTTTGCATGTTTCTCAACGAATTCTAATACTATAAATTTTCGTATGAATATTTATATTATTACCTAATAAATAAATCATCAAACAAAAAATATTAATCTTTTTGTTTCATATTTATATGGGGTCGCCAGGAAACTCGGAATCGCAAATGGGGTCGTGAATGAAAAGTTTAAGAAGCCTTGGTTTAGTTCCATATCTCCCTCAACATTCCCTGAAAATTTCAAGTTAATAACCTTTGTCATTCCTTAGACATTGGAGTTTAGCCCATTGGACAATCTAGATACACTTAAACTCTTTTGATTAACTTCAATAGTAGTAGCAGTAACAGGAAGAGAAGTAGCGAAAGCAGTAACAGTCACAGTCGCAACTGGAGTAGTAGTAGAAGTTGTCGCAAATAGTTATAGTCGCAGAGGTAAGTAATCGCAGTCATAGACGAAAATGGTCGCAGTTGCAAGTAGTAAGAGTAAAAACTTGCATAACTCACAACCCTTGTCCCAGGGGCTATTTGGGGTCATGTAATCACCAGAGACATAGTTATTTGGTTCTCAGACTATTTTAAACAAAATGCCTACCTCAAAGTTTTAATCGGATGTCTTGGAGGGGGGGGGAGGGTAGCTAAGAAGGGCGTGGGAGGTCTCATAGGGCATTCATCTGTTAATACATCCAATTTTATGACTTAGCCAAACACGTTTCAAACTCAATTCCTCTAAATTATTCTAGAATTTCCTTAGGCCTTGCACGTGCACTTTTCTTTCTCAGCAATTTTTTTTTATAATTAAAATACATATTTTTTAAATCCTTTAGACCCAATAAACAATTTGCCATACCCTAACAAAATAAAACAAAATCAACAAGTTGTAGAACCTTAAGTTACAACAAAAGCGTGAAAAAGATTCCACTGTTTATTATTTTTTGAATACCATTGCCTTCCCCATTTTTTGGATGAAAAAAAAAATTTTGTTATTAATAACAAGGTTAAAAGTTAAGAGAGGAGTAAGAGTAGGTTGAGATCAAGGGGCAACTAAATTTCTATCAAAGTATGGAAGAGAATAACCTTGTACAAGAGGTGCTGTTACCTCTATTTTTTGCTTGGATGCAATTTCCCCATAAGCTATCATAAAAACAACTAATTTGTCATAATAATAAAAAAAAACTTACCACTAATGATAAAGCCGCCTTCACCAGATTCTTTTGACTTAAGAAAGCTTTACTCCTTTCCTCAAGTGACTTTAAACGCTTCTCATTATCACTCTTCTTTTTAGAATATTTATCCACATGTTTCTTCTGGTCATCTACCTTCTTTTCTTTTTTCTTTGGTTTTTTTACTTTGACTTCATTATCAGAGTTAGTATCAGCCCACACAGAAGAAAACTTCTCAAGAGACTTCAAAATGTCAGAATTTCCCTCTTGAAATTTCTTGTTTTCACAGACAATTTTCTCATTTTCTAACACATCTTTCTTGTTTTCAACTTCACGCTTTTTCTTTCTTGATACTTCTTTAACTAGATCAGTAGTCTGGCTTTCATGTCCTTGATTACTAGTTATACTATATACTATTTGAGTAGCATCTATTTTTCCTGTAGTTACAGCGCAAGTACCATTAAAAGGCTTGATCTTCCATTGGAACTCTTCATTTTCCGAGTTGTGTGTTTTTCTTTTGTTCTTCTCAATGCATCTAGTTGCCTTATGCTCATCTCTTTCACCGCTGTCGGTAACAACGGTTCTCAAATCTGGTGAAACTTTAATTTCGGTTTCTGTTTTCTTCCTCTTTTCTTCCTGGAACCAAAAACATATTTAGAGTTCGGCATTAATATTTTTCAAACAAATAAGATAGGCCAATTGCAGGTAAATAAACTATACAAAGCAAATGAGCTTGTATAGATGTCAAGATGTCAATAAAATATTTTTCAAACAAATAAGATAGGCCAATTGCAGGTAAATAAACTATACAAAGCAAATGAGCTTGTATAGATGTCGCTGTTAAATAAACTGATTTTGTCAGATACCACTGGCACGTAAGAAAAAAAATAAAAAAATAAAAACAAATTCTTCATGATGCATATAAAGAGAATAATTATCCTGTATATTCAGGGTGTGCAACCCATCTTTAATCCTATACTATACATAGTCCTCTATATTAGGGCGGCTGTCGCCCTCTTAAACTCCTTGCTGTTTATGCTAAAGTTTGACCCTGTTATCTCAACGTTTCAAGAAAATAAACTTAAACGTAAGAACAATGTCGCAAAATAAACGACATTTCTACAGCCTCATTTCCAGAACAAAAAAAAAACTAATTCGGGAATGTAAAAAAAAGAAACAATAGAATCTTTTAAAAAAATAGAATTGTTGATTCAGACATTTTGAAAGTAATTGAAAAAAGAAACAGTTACAATTAGCATCGGTCTATTTTAAGGTTTTAAATGTTTCAGAATAGTACCAGCCAATAATTTGTATTTTTGAATGAGATTTGCCTTTTTTAATTGAGTACAATTTTAATCAAACTGATGGATCGTCAAATGCAAAATTCATAATTGCAACCGCTATTTATTTCCTTTTTTACAATCTTTTCTGGGAAACCATGGTCAAACTTTACCGTAAAGAGTAGTCACTGTTGGAGGTAGGCACCCGTGTAATGTACAGGATTATGCATAGTATAAAGACAGAAGGCATCCCCATGAATATATAGGATAATTTGGGTTTCTTTGATGTTGGAATTTCGCTCTTTTATCCATCAGGAAAACTTTTTATTTTTACTTTTGTTTAAAATTCAAGTCAGTTGATTCAATGAGATTGTTCAAGATCGTTGATGCAATAATTGGGATCCAGTATTGTTCTATTTGCAGTTGCTCTGATGTTCAATCGCCATTTAGCTGCTTGATAGGTGCTCGTATTTTAAAGGGTAGAAAAAGGCCCATTTTCCTCCTCCTCCTATCTTCCTATACCTGTTTCATATTTTTCTATAATCGGTTACATTTTTCTATCCAAAGTATTTGAATATTTTTTTTGCTGCAAGGCTCATTCTATTTCATCACTCAGTTGTAATAAATTTCCAACATCTTATGTTGAACCAATCACGTGATTGGTTTTATGATTACAAATAATTTACAGTCATTTTGTTCATGTACAGTTTCCGACACTAGGCTTAAGCTTCGGATTGGATATTCAAAAATCACTGATAATATGGAAAAGTCAACTTATTTTTTGCTATGCTTTAGCAATGAACGTAGATCTTTTTTTTTTTTAACTACGCAGTAAATATTTTTTAAGAGCTTTTTTTAATTTCCACTTACTAAAGGAACTGGGAGGGGGCGTGTTCAACAGGTGGAATATCAAACATCCACCTAAGCGTTCCGGACCTTAGAGATGTCAATAGTACATTATATTTGTTTCCCAGCCTTCCCACTTCATAAATGTCAAAATAGGTCTCATTTTTGGTCTGATGAGTTACTCTACGATTGCATCATTAAGACAAATCTATTAAAAAAAACATTTAGATCAAACGGTTAGCTTTTAACTGAGCTCTTCTGCTTATGATGGAAGGTATTACAGTATTTAAATAGAGTGTTTATCGAGTATTAACATCTTTTGTCCCTCAAGACACATCAATGGACATACATGTTAATGCTAAGATATATGGAACTGGGAAATTTATAATAAATAAACCTAAATTACTTTTGGTCATACAGTATATACATCTCCGAAGCAGATAATGAACTAGGTTAAGTGAACATGATTCGATCCGAAATCTAATTGAGAAAGCGGGTCGGCTTAATTATTAGAGGTTTATTGAAAAGGAGACCAAAAAGTGCTATATAATATTTTTCAAGGAAGGCGATTTGATTAGACGTCAAGTAGTGTCTAGTGGGTTTCAAGCTCTTTTTAAAATTCTCTAAAATAAATTTCCATAATTAAAATCATTATTCAGTTAAAACCCGCAATAGTTATTATTTTCGAATTAGCATCCAACACAAATTAGCACCAACAAGAATAATTCTATAATCCTCTTCAAAGCACATGTACAAAACAGTCTTAATAGGGAAAGAGACTGAATGAAACAGGGATACACAGATACCTGTTTATTTCAGAGTGATAAGACAGAATAACTTCAAAGGCCGAAGTCTATACCTGTTCACGCTTTAAGCGATCCAAGAAGTTTTCTTTAGCTTCCTCCACTCGTATAATATTTCCGTGGTAGCGACTATTGTTCAGTTTTTGGATGCCTGCAAGTTGAGAAGCTGACATTAGCTTTTTTTCCTTACAATTGGTTCAAGTTCAGAACTAATTTTTACTTTTCAATCTTCGAAGAATAACGCAGTTTTCTATATTACTGGTTCGTTAATTATACTATAGTTATTATTTTTTTCAATATATATAGAACAATGTTGTTTTAAATACCTGATGCACTCTTTACTTTTCTTTGCTCCTGGTCTAGCTGACCTGTTCCTGGTCCCCTAGTCTGGTAGTAGGAACTATTTCAGAATGTTATATTCTCTTGAATAGGTTCGAAATAAAAAAAAAAACATATATTGAATGTCTTTTCTTTATTTGGTTTATTTGGTTTATGTTGATACGATGAGGTTTTATCTGCCAGGTTCTTGTCTCACCTCGTTTGCTGATGACACTGCATTAACATTTTCTAGCCGGTGTTTACATAGTTTGATTTTGAAGGTTAATCACATTTTAAGAAGTTTCCATATTTTTACTAGTTTAGGCTTACTGTCTGTTAATATCGCGGAAACTAGTTTACCTTATATTCAAGAGTAGTCGAGCCCCAGGGCATTAATGGAAAAATTTTGTTTGCGAAGGAGCCAGTGAAAGAAGTGCACGAAACGCGATACCTTGGATTCTACCTGGATTACAATCTTTCGTGGAAACGACGTAGTGATGTTGTTGCAACGAAAGTTGCACAAGGAGTTGGAGCAATTCGACATTTTAAGAATTTTTTACCACCACAAATTTTATTCCTTTTTTTTAATGCTTTAGTCCACCCATACATTTCATATAGATGTTTGTTGTGGTCAAGCAACTTTTATTCAAATCCTAAACGAGTAAAAATTCTTCAGAACAAAGCTATACGACTTATTGCTGGATACTTAGAAACAGTCAATGACACTGATAAGCAGGAATATTCCCGTATCAGTGTTGGAGTTGTATCAGTTCTGAGGTATTTCATGGTTTTTACAGAAAAATATACTACTTCATAGTTATAGTACCCGCAATGCTGACAATCTAGTCACTGAATACAGGAGTGGAACTAGAGCAGGTTGTCAGATATATAGGTCCTAAGGTTTGGAATTATCTTCCAGTGAGCATTCGGGCGGAGGAGCACCTTGGTTTGTTTAAAAGAAAAATGAAAAATTTTCTTTTGGGTCTTGGGTCATAGATGTTTTTTTTCTATGATTAGAGATTGGTCATAATTTGGTTATTTATTATTATTTATTTCCATTTTTTTTTTCGTTTGTTAAGAGTTTTGTTTGTTAAGTGTTTGTTATTTATGTGGTCGCCCAGTATCAAGGGCTTTTATGTCCTTCTTTGGGCAGCCACTTAGATTAATGTTATGTGTTATATCATTTTGTAATAAATAGAATTGAATTGAAAAAATAGAATTGCCCTGAAGACAGTGAGGGGAGAGTCCTGCTCAAAGGCATAATTTCCAGAACTTTCAACAGCGTTGAACAAATTGGCTATCTCAAAATTTTATATTGGATGTGTTTGGAGAAATGGTGGGCTTGGAAGGGATGTTAGTTGCCTTCAAATCACTTTCGACTATTAAAAAGGCACTAGCCATTTCAATTTCCAATCGAATTAGCCCTTTTTGAAGTTTCTACGACAACAATTTCTATAAATACCATATATGCCCCCAATGCATAACTTACAACCCTTGCTCTGAGGGCAGTGGTGGGGGCGGGGGTGTCATCCTCAAAGACCTAGCTTCCAAAAATTTCAACTACCTTGAACAAAATGGCTATCTAAAATTTTTGATTCAATGTGTTTGGGGAAAAGGTGGGCGTGAGAGAGGGGTTAGTTGCCCTCCAATCACATTCGACTATTAAAAAGGGCACTAGCCCTTTGAATTCAAGCCATTTTTTCAAGTTTCTACAACAAAGCTTTCAATAAAAACCGTATGTGCCCCCAGGGCATAACTTACAACTCTTGTCCTGAGGGGTGTGGGGGGGTTTTCATCCTAAAAGAGTTAATTTACAGGACTTTCAACTACGTTGAAAAAATGGACTATCATAAAACTTTTATTGGAGGGGTTCGGAGAAAAGGCGGGCGTGAGAGCGGGGTTAGTTTCCCATCAATCAATTTCGACTATTAAAAAGGGCATTAGCCCTTTCAATTTCCAATTGAATGAGGCCGTTTTGAAGTTTCTACAACATCGCTTTCTATAAAAACCTTATATATCCCCAGGGCATAACTGACAACCCTTGCCCTGAGGGCTGTGGGGGGGTTCTCATCCTCAAAGACATAATTTCCAGAACTTTCAACTACGTTGAAAAAAATGACAAACTCAATTTTGATTGTATGTGTTTAGGGAAATGGTGGGCATGAGAGGGGGTTAGTTGCCCTCAAATCATTTTCATCTATTAAAAGAGCACTAGCCATTTCAATTCCCAATCGAATGAGCCCTATTGGAAGTTTCTATGACAACGCTTTCTATAAGAACCTTACATGCCCCCAGGGCATAACTTACAACCTTTGCACTGAGGGCTGTGGGGGGAGGGGGGTACCATCCTCTTAAAGACCTAATTTCCGAAACTTTCAACAACGTTGAACAAAGTGACTAGCCTATGTAAAAATTTTGATTAGATGTGTTTGGGGAAACGGTGGGCGTGAGAGAGGGGTTAGTTTCAATTCAATCACTTTCGACTATCAAAAGGGCACTAGCCCTTTGAATTTACAATAGAATGAGCCCTTTTTCAAGTTTCTACTATAAAGCTTTCAATAAAAACCTTATATGCCTTATAATAAAAACCTTATAATAAAAACTTATAGCCCTTGCCCTGAAGAAAGTGGGGTGGAATGTCCTTACATTCCTTGCCCTTACAGTGAGGGGAATTTCCTGCTCAGAGATATAATTTCCAGAACTTTCAACTGTGTTGCTCAAAATGGCTATCCCAAAATTTTCATTGGATGTGTTTGGGGAAATGGTGGGCGTGGAAGGGGTGTTAGTTACCTTCCAATCACTTTCGACTATTAAAAAGAGCACTAGCCATTTTAATTTCCAATCGAATGAGCCCTTTTTGAAGTTTCTACGACAACACTTTCTATAAAAACCTTAAATGGCCCCAGGGCATAACTTACAAACCGTACCCTGAGGGCTGAGGGGGAGGGGGGGTTATCATCCTCAAAGGCTTAATTTCCAGAACTTTCAACTACGTTGAACAAAATAATTATCTCAAAATTTTGATTCGATGTGTTTGGGAAAAAAATGGGCGTGAGAGGGGGATTAGTTGCCCTCCGTTCACTTTCGACTTTTAAAAAGGGCACTAGCCCTTTGAATTTCGAATCGAATGAGCCCTTTTTGAAGTTTCTACAACAAAACTTTCTATATAAACCTTATATGCCCCCAGGGCTAAACTTACAACCCGTGCCCTGAGGGCTGTGGGGGGACTGTTCCCCTCAAAAACATAATTTCCATTTGGAAATCAACTACATTTAACAAAATAGCTATCTGAAAATTTTGATTGGATGTGTTTGGGGAAATGGTGGGCGTGGAAGGGGTGTTAGTTGCCTTCCAATCACTTTCGACTATTGAAAAGGGCACTAGCCATTCCAATTTCCAATCGAAAGAGTCCTTTTCGAAGTTTCTACGACAACTCCTTCGATACGAAGTGCCCTAGTTTCCTTTAGGAAAAACAAAATTAAAAAATAAGTAATACATTGTGCTAACATCGTTCTTTACTTAGGCAGCACTATTAGGCTGCCTATGATTCTTGCTTTTTTAGCAGCAGTGGCGGATCAAGATCTTTTTTAGGGGGGGGGTGCAAAATAGGTTGATCTGATAAACTTGCGTTAGGAGCAAGTTTAATTAACGCAAACTTGCGTTAATCAAGTAAATTACAGTACTTTAGACTATGTTAGGGGAGCGCCCTCCTCACCCCCTAGATCCGCCACTGTTTGGCAGCCAGCCTCTAAAGCCTTTTGATACAAGTTCATTGGTATTAAGTACTGGCTTAGCAATGTAATTTGCTAAATCATTTTAAATTAGATTCATAATGTGCTGAGTGAATATTCTCCAAACTCTATATTTAAAGAAGTATTATAAATTAACTTCACTTTAATTTCTATTGCCTTTTGAACAACTTGTTTCATACCCGAATCATTACTGTTACTAGCGAGGGAGGTGTTTTAAAAAGTTTTGCATGGCTAGGGTTTCCAGCAATATCGCTGCTTATACCTGAATCAAAAGAACTAGGTGCGTAGTTAGAATTTAAAGCCTTGGTTTTGTCATCCTTATGCTGTTGCAGGCGTTTTTTTTTTCCAAATGTAAGTGAAGAGCCAGCCACTATTGTAATGGGAAAAGCTGTTGCTTCAGGGCAGCAAACTCATTGATGGCAATATCGTAGTCAAAATTCTTAGATTTTTCTGGCTGGATTGCAATGACCAATAAAACGCTGTCACTCATAAGTCAGAGCTGTTCAGATATATGTTTTAATCCTCTTAAGCAATGAAAAAAATATTTCATTTGAGGCAATCGAAACATATGTGTTATAGCAATTGCAAAGGGCTCCAAGATGGTAGCAAAGGCGTCCTTGTTTGTGTAAAGGTATGCAAGAGCTTTTGACGGGCATTCTGGCGTCATACTCTGTAAATAAGGTTTTGCACAGGTTATACCTGACTCAAAGATGAACACATTTGACTGATAGCAAGGGAAATTCATTTACAAAGTCTTGTACAAGGTTAGGATTAAGGAACTTTGGCGAGGTTGGGTCCAAGACTTCTAAGTCTCAAACTACCAAGAAGTTTCCTCCAAAGAAGTTACCAAGAAGTTTCCATGGTGGCTCTGAGGTTAGAAATAAGTTACTGAATATTATGAATATGATTTTTGAAAAAAGAGAAGTATCTAACGACTTTAGGAAAATCTTAATTAAACCGCTATAAAGAAAGGTAATAAAAATTAGTGTCGTAATTATCGAGGCATTAGTCTGGTCTCTGTAGGTAGCAAATTACTTAGTAATATGATACTTTTTGGACTGAAAGGTGCTGTAGACAAAGTTTTAAGAGAAGAACAGTGCGGTTTTAGAAAAGGTAGAGGATGTGTCGATCAAATTTTCACTCTTAGGTTGATGATTGAGAAGTGCCTTAGCTGTCAAACACCATTGGTCCTCAGTTTTATAGATTATGAGCAAGCGTTCAATTATGTTGATAGAAGAGCTTTAGCAAAGGTCTTATACTTGCATGGTATACCAGCTAAATATATTAAAGTGATTAGTGATATATACGAGAATAACACTTCTGCGGTTAAGGTAGGAAATGAGGTTAGCAGCCGGTTTTGTATTAAATCAAGGATTAAGCAGGGTTGTGTTCTATCCCCCCTTAAATATGGATCATTTTGATTACCTATGTCTTAAGGAGCACAGGAAAGGCAATTGAAGACCACGTAATCAAATGGGGGAGGAAAAACTCTCCTGGACTTAGATTATGCTGATGATTTAAGCATCCTGGATGAAAATGTGAGCAAAATAAATGACCTTTTAGAGGTTCTGCGAGTTCAGGGTGCTAGAATACGTTTGAAAATTAATGTTAAGAAGACTAAGTCACTAAGGCTAGGAATATGTGAAGATGAAAAGGTGGTGTTGGGAAACGAAAAGATTAATCAGGTGGGCAGCATCACTTACCTTAGTAATAGTATTAGTAAAGACGGTTGGAGCAGTGAAGATATTAAAAGTAGAAGCCAAGGCTAAGGAAGTTTTTTCACAGTAAAAAAAAAGTTTGGAAGAATAGGAAGATAAGTCTGCAAAACCAAGATTAGAATATTAGAAGGTACAGTGATGACAGTGGTCAAATATGGCTCAGAAACATGGGCGCTCCGAAAAGCGGATTAAGATTTACAAGATGTTTTCCAGAGAAATTGTCTACGGATTTTTCTGGGTACCTGGCTGACTGACCGTACTTCAAACTGTGAGATGTACGGAAAATGAGGTTCAATCCTGCTTTCTGGGGCTATAATGTAAGAAAGGTTGAGATGGCTAGGGCACGTTCTGCAGATGAAGGATGACAGATTGCCGAAGATTTTTCTTTTCGGCCAACCGTCTAGGGCAAAAACGGAAAGCAGATCGTCCTCGTCTGGAGTGGTAGGATGTCATAAAGAAAGATTTAAAGGAAATGGGAACTCCCTGGGAGGGTGTAAAGAGGGAGGCTTTGAATAGATTGGGATGGAGGAGGAGCGTGCGTAGCTGTGTCGGCCTCAGGCGGCTTGATGCTGTGGTGAGTTGTAAGTAGTAGTAGCAGCAGTAGTAGTTTCCTCTAAACCTTCGTCTCAGCTCCAAAGTTACCTGGTTGACTATGAAGTTTAGAATGTCTGACTTTTAAGTTTGAAAATTTTATGATTCTCTCAATTGTTGCAATAAATAACAAATTTACATACCTCATTTGACAAAGCTTCTGGTGCTGCTAAAATATTCATCAACTTTGCTTTTTTAACTGGTTTCTCAGGATTAAAAATATCAAATATCTAACTTTGACTCATTGCATAATACTGACAAAGGCAACAAATAAATCCATTCATTGTAATCTTTATAGGCTTGGTCACTAAGGCTCCATGAAGTTCATCATCTTAATTTCAAATAGACTTTACTAGCTTATCACTTGCATGTTGCTGTGATCTCAGAGCAAAGAAAAATCAAGTAAAATCCCCCCTGGAAAAACTCCCTTCATGGAAAATTCCTCTCCATGCAGTGATGGTTCTACACCCGTGAAAGGGGGAAAGGGATGGGAACTTCTACCCCTTAGCCAATCAAATTAATTCCAAATTTAATTGCCTGACAGAAACCTGCATTTTCCTATTTCTTTCAGTTGATTGATATGGCTTTCGCCGTGACAGTCATGCAGGAATGATCCTGACGTTTTCTGCTACATCTGCAGAGATTACACGCTGTCAGTGGACAGGAAAAACATCACAGGATTTGTAAAGCACACTTACGAGGCTTACTTTGAAGTCAAACTGGGTGGCCAAGATAAGTCTTGGGCACCGCACATGGTTTGCAAGACTTGTGTGGAATGCCTCCGGTGGTGGACGAAGGGCGCAAAAACTTCACTGAAGTTTAGGATTCCAATGGTTTGGAAGGAGCCGTTACACCATGCATTAGATTGTTACTTCTGCGCCATCAATACTACTGGTATCAACTGAAAGAATCAGCACAGCCTCCAGTACCCCAGCCTTCCAGCTGCTCGGTATCCAGCTGCTCACTGCAAAGAAATTCCTGCACCAGCGTTCACAGAGCTTTCCCACAGCGATGATGAGGCCACTAGTGCAGACGAGGGAGGATACACAGAAGAGGAGTATAAAGCACAAGATGGTCTGCATCTTTTTTCACAATGCGAGCTTAATGATCGGGTTTCAGATCTCAGCTTGTGAAGGACAAGCTGACATAATTCCTTCAAGCTGTTGGCCTCCAGACTCAAAGAAAAAAACATCTACTTAGTGAGGACGCGCGTATCACTTTCTTTCATAGAAGGCATGAGGACTATATGTGCTACTTCTGCCAGGAGGAAGACCACGTGTACTGCTGAGATGTCACCGGTCTTCTTGGTAAACTCGGCATTCATCAATACGATCCGAGAGTTTGGCGACTCTTCATTGACAGTAACAAGTTCTCTTTGAAGTGTGTGCTCCTCCACAGCTGGAACCAGTTCTCCTCAATCCCTCTTGCGCATTCAACAACTCTCAAAGAGAAACATGAAGCAGTGAAGTACATACTTGACAGAGTCCAATATGAGCAGCACCAATGGATCATTTGCATCAACTTCAAGGTGGTGAACTTTCTACTTGGTCAGCAGTCCGGGTTCACGAAGTACCCATGCTTTATATGTATGTGGAACAGTCGAGACAGAGCCCAACACTGTGTAAAGAAAGAATGGCCGGCACGAGAGCACTTAGTACCTGGGGCAACAAACCTCATAAACCAATCTCTTGTTGACTGGGAGAAGATATTGATCCCACCACTACACATGAAGCTTGGATTAATGAAACAGTTAATGCGCGCTCTGGACAAGGATGGGAGGTGCTTCAACTACCTGTGCTGTGCCTTTCCTCAACTGACCATTGAGAAGCTAAATACCAGCATTTTCGATGACCCACCGATACGGCAGCTCATAAAGGACAGAGTTCCAAAACTCCATGAACACACTAGGGTGCGCCAAATTGAAATCGTTTGTGCAGGTGGTGAACAGCTTCCTGGGGAACACAAAGGCAGCCACGCCTTACTCGTCAGCAGCATGATAGAGTCCTGCCAAAAAATCAGGTATTTGATGAGTATAAAGATGCAATTCCTGTTTTCACACATAGAGAAGTTTTCTAGAAACCTTGGGGTAATGAGCGACAAGCAGGGAGAAACGTTCCATCAGGACATGCGCCAAATGGAGGAGAGGTACCAGGGAAGGTAGGACGCAGTCATGATGGCAGACTACTACTGGTCACTGAAGAGAGACAACCGAGCAGCTGCGTTCACACGGAAATCGAAGAAACGCTCATTTATGCTGTGAACTATAAAATTTTGTGTCATGTAACGCTCATTCTTTTAATAATATCATGAATTATGCTCATCAAATTTGATGAAGTAAATAAAAACTGAACTTGCATGTGTCGACTGTTATTTTTTAAGAAAACGGAAAAAATCTTCAGGGGTTTTAAGAAATTACCTTTGGTGATCCACAGAAATTCGTTTTTTTTATGCAAATTTTTTTTTTTCTGCAGCAAAATATCCTGACCTAATTGAGCAAAAACAAGGTTATTTTCACACTCAGAGCATCAAAATTAGTCTAATTCAGCTGGAAAACCCTGGACGATTTAAAAACAAAAAATTTTCTGTTTACCCAGTGTAGAGTTTTTTAAAATTTGGAAAGTCCCAAATACCAAATTCAGAAAAAATTATTGATTTTTTTATAATCTTAGAAGTGTGTTAGATGACAGTATTTACAATTAACTAACCTGTTCATTGAATATCCAGAAAATGCGAATAATTTGACTTGTCAATGGAATGAACAGAATTGTAATGCATACTGGGCATACCTTAAGGTTTTGTATAGGAAAAAAGTTTTACCTTTCATTGAATGAAGGATATACAAAGGCACATTCATAAAAAAGGATTTATCCTTAAAGTGGTTGAAGGGGGTAAACGAAAAACTGGGGAGGGGGGCAAATTCTCAATTGCTTCCTAGCAATTTCCACACCTCATATTCTTCCTAGGTAAGTAATGGAAAAAACTCCATGTTTACAGATGGTTGTAATGCCTGCTGATAAGATAGATAAATGGGAGGGTTACAACTGTTTGCACTTACAAAAGGGAACATGTATAGCATGTTGTATATTTATCAGTCAGGGGGGGGGAGTGAAGCAATGCCTTTTTAAGAATGAGACAAGTAAGTAGTTTTTATTGTTTTAAAGTAGTTTTCAGATTTTTTTTTTTTAGGTTTATCTTCAAATGGTTCCCTGTTCTGCATCTTTACTTGAAATTAATATGCACATTTAGATAGAGTGGAATTAAATAATTAAAATTAGATTATTTAAATTATTAAATAATTAAATTATTAAAGTTCTTTTCTAAACTAGATTCATTTCTCATAGTAAAAATAGGTATAGACTACTGGTGCCAATTGGGGGGGGGGGGGGGGGGTAAATGTATCTTATTTATTTTGACAAAAATTTTTTTTAGTTTTTTGTTGGAAAAAACAAAAAGTTACCCCCTAGAGTTCAAAAAACTTATTCTTACCCCCCTAGATTTTTAAGAATTTGTTACCAGTCTCCCATGCAATTTTTCTAAGCCTATGAAATAAGGGAAGGATATGGCATCAGGCTAGTGCATAACCAGTTTTAAAGGAAACGCTACTTAATTATCAGTCTAGTGCATGACCACTTGTAAAGAAAACACCACGTAATTCTGAAAAGTACTTGAAAGTACACTACATTGCTAAAAGCTACATTCTAAAATACTTACTTGTATCATTCCTAAAGGCTGCTTTGCTTCACTTTACTCTCATCAGGCCATAATCATACTCTTCATAATCAACAAATATACAGCCCATATTATACATACACATTGTATTTTCAATAGCCTTGGGCTAGATACTTTTCCATTAGGAGGGGGGAGAATTAAGTTAAGCAAAGCAATCCTTAGGAATTATATAGGGCAATGGACAGCTAATCACCACTTTAACAGTAAAATCACCATAAAAGCTCTATTATCCCACCTAGAAAGTGGATTGTTTCATCACTGGAGTTTTCTAGATTTTCTCAATAAGTTTATGATTAGCTTGAATGTTTAACTATTTACAACACTAATTATTTTAAATGCACTGAAAGCCAACAAAGGAGCCTAATTACACATGCACACTTCAAGCTTGAACATAAACTTGGAAAATACAGCCCAATCATGGACAAAGGATCTTAAAATTAGGACTAAGTATCTAAATCATACACAGACTCTATCATTGATATATTACAGTGAATGTCCAAAATCTGGATAATGTTGACATTCACCAGCAAATGTTCAAAATTCCTTTTTCTCTGCTTGGATTCAATTAGCTTTGTAAGTCAGCTTTTTCAGTCTTATACAAGCTAGGATATTAAAAGTTAAAGTTAGGTTATATTAATTTTTAACCTAAATTTGGTTCTAAATATCAGAAATGGGTTAAAAAACCATCCTCACCAAACCTAATCTATTCTAGCCTAACCTGTCATCATCAAGCCTTGCATTAGATTGAAAAGTTGACTGGCAACGCTGACTAAATCCAAGGAGAAAAAAAGGTATTTTAGGCATTCACCAGAGAATGTCAACATTCACCAATTTGCGGACATTGACGGTAACAAATACATTCCATATAAGGCAAGAGTAGTGAAGCACAGTAATTGTACTAAACCCTTAATTGGTCAGGCGGGGTCTAATAGACCCAAAATAGGATGGTGTTTTATGTCTCAGGTTTACTATGTTATTCAGAAGGCCATCTAATGTGTATTATCAGTAATATCTGAGCTGTGATAGCTGACAGACAGAGTTAAACACATCTCTCATAGGCCTAGGTAAGAAGCTATATTAGGTTGGGATCTAGTGAACCCTATCCAACCAAAAGTGTAACTTATTTAAATTTCTGAAACTTATTATTACTGAAAACAATTTCGGTGATTTAATGTTTTGTTCAGTATATACAAGATTTTATAACTGACATAGGGAAAAAATGATAATACTATTCCTTTTTGCATGCTCTGTCCCAATATACGAATCAATTCACATGCAAATGCACCCCTCCCCACCTAATGGTCCCATATAGGGTAAAAATACCCTATAGTCATGCTGCTAATCACTTCAACAATTAAATCAATGTAAAACCCCGATCACGATTGATAAAATCACGTGATAGAATCATGATTATACGCGCTGCTAATCACTTCAGCAATTAAATCATTGTAAAATGTTGATTATACCACCTAGAAAGTAAGTTATTTTACCATTGGATTTGTCAAAATCTTTCTAATAGGCATATAATTACCTTGAATATTTGAAGTATATATGACATTCATAATTTCAAATATATTTATATACAAGAGTGGAGTCTAATCTTGGACATAAATTTAAACATTGAGCCTGATGTTGGACCATGCTGTCTAATCTTGGACTAAAGATCTTAAAGTTAAAGCAAAATATTCAAACCACACAGTCAATCTTAGACAGATTTAATCTAAGAAATGGAATAATTGCACTTAAATAAGATAGGCAGTCAGGGTAACTTTTGTCTAACTTAAAGTCTTGAAAAAACATAAGTTTTTGAAGAATGTTATCAGCTGGTCTAAAGCAGTCTAGTCCTAACTATCAGCCAATCCCAAATGCCTAACCTATATACTTAATGTCCAAGATTAGCAGCTTATTGTCTATGTTTAGGAAATATACTTTTTGGTTAGGATATCTGTCAAAGATTAGGCACTGTCTGAGTACTGGGGGTCTTACCCTATAGCCCTAACAATGTATTTCTTCATTTTATAAATACAGTTGTACCTTCTAGCTTCTATATTAAACCAGTTATCTCCTCAGTTTGCAATGTATCTTCATGTGGGACTGAGAGTGGTATTTACAAAGATATCATTTGAAAGAATTTTTAAAAAGTGTACAATAATGGAAGGAAACATCATAGTCTGATGTGTAGAAGCATCCTGGATATTTTAAATCAAGAATTCCATTGCTTAAGCATTTCTTTTAGTTTTTAGATATTCCTTGGGCTATATATGGGACCATCAGGGGGAGGCAATATTTGCAAGTGATTTGATGAAGAGCACAAACAAGGAATCAAGTAGTGTACTAGCCTTATCCCTATGCCAGTTATGGAATTTTGTGTATATTTATCACTGTTTTTAAACATTGTCCAAAGCCACTCAGGAAATAAATAGAATCTAATGTGACATGCCTACTAGTTGAAACATATCATTCGAAAGATGTTAATGATACACATCCTATAAAATTCTCAATTATTTTACAACTGTTTACCTAGGTTGTAAGGTGCAATGGTATAAAGAAAGAGAGGTTTTACAAGAAATAAAATCTTGGCTACACTAACTAAAGATTTTAAGATGTCCAACCTTGAAAATAAGAGTTGGGTAAAGGTCTAGAATTGGGGGTATTGAGAAGAAACCATGTTAAGAAAACAATTCTTGCTTCAGAATATAGCCTACAAAACCGCTGTAGTTAACACATTTTAACTGTAGCTCTACTTTATCCTTTACCCCCTCCCCCCTAATATGCATATGTATAGCCCAAATAAACATATTTTCAATGCATCTCTCTTGTTTCAACCTGTGTACCTGAAAACTGAATCCACAATGGCAAAACAAGAACCAGTAAAACAAAAGTATGGTGGAATTGCAGAATGCATAGGAAATTTTGTAATCTGGGCTATATCGCCTAATGAAGTTGAAATCTGTGGTTATCAGATCTCTCCAAACCTGAATTCCCTAATGTGCTGCAGAAGAGTGTTCTTCTATGTAAGAGATGGACTAAAGGTTAGTGCCATTCATCTAAACTCTCTGACTATTAAGTGGATTGAGTCTTTTGGGATAAAAATACACAACCAAAGATCCTCAATTGTTGTGGGTGTTTTGTATAGAAGCCAAAGAAGTGAAATCTGATTCTTCAAACTATGATTTTGTCTTTCTGGGTGACTTTAGTCTTCCTGAAATTAGTAGGCTAATTAACAGAAAACGTTGAGCATGGAATTGTTAACACAAAAAAAAAATGTTAAATTATCAAGTCTCCAAAACTTTTTGTAACCAGGCAACTAACCAAATCAAGGTGTTGAGGAGAAAATGGCAGAGGATGTCAAAGATAACCAAAATATTTCTGGTATTATGCCTCAAAAAATGCTGTAGCAAATGCTCAGTCCCTGATATCCTGCATAATAGTCAACTTGTGGCTAATCTTGAGCTAAAACTTGAGATTCTCATCCAACAATTCTCATCCATTCTTCCTCTGATTCCAGCACTGTTTTACTCCTCCTGTATATGAAGTATTGCTTGAGATGGAACCAACTTTAATTACTTATATAAGAGATCTTAAGGGCTTTACATCCATTAAAACTAGCAAATCTGCTGGTCCTCACTGCATTCAACTTTGTATCCTGTATGAATGTCAAACAGTCTTACCTCAACCACTTTCCTTTCTACTCAACTTATCATTGAATCTTTCTAGACTACCACTGGACTGGAAAACTGCCATATCATTCCAATATTTAGAAAAGGTAGAAAGGACCTTGCTGAAAATTATCAATGTTTAAGCATAAAACCAGTGGTTGTTAAAGTTCTTGAAAGAATAATCCACCATCTTGAAGCAAATAATCTCTTACACAGCTCACAGCATGGCTTTTGTTCTGGAAGGTCTGTTGATACCAATCTCCTTGAATTGTATGACTATGACCATGTCATTAATTACCTGATACAGAAGTATCTGCTGACATGGTTCTGCTTGACCTTTTTAAAACATTTGATAAAGTTTGTCACAAACAACTTGCAATCAAGCTACATGCAGTCAAGCTTGGAGAGAAATCCCTGCTCTGGATCCTTTATTTTTTAACCAGCAATCCCAGTGTTTTCAGCTAGTTGATGGCTCTGGTAACAATATTCTTTCTGCTTCTAAACAAGTTTTGAGCAAAGTTCCTCAGATGTTTATTGGGTCCTACACTATTGAAGATCTTTATTAATGATGCTCTTACTACTATCAACAGTAAATTGATGCTCTGTATTCATAACTCAAAGGTTCTTGGAACAGCCTTGTCATGTTAAGATCACCCCATTGTACAAAATAATCTTAAATTGCTTAGTCAATGGGCTAAGGCTTGGCTTCCTGAATTTAATGCTACCATGTGCTATGTCATTCACTTTGGCAAAAGAACCCTTGTCACTCTTTTTTTTTTATCTCAGGCCACCCAATCTCCTCTATAAATAATGAGTGAGATCTTGGAGTCACTACTGACAATGAATTAAAAGTCAGTACCAATGCTAGGAAGTCTGCTAGCTACTGGTGCAAATTCAACTCTGGGTCTGATTAAGAATATCCTTTCTACTCACTCCCCCAAAGCCATTAGTCTTCTGTACAATAGTTTCTATGGTTTTCTATAGTGTAGTTTCGAATTTGGTGTCTAAAGAAAACCCACAAATAATGACCTTTACTTAAGTTATTCCTCTAATCATTCTCCTGCTGTGAAAAGAGGAGTTGTCACTTCTCAAGTTGATAGAGCATTGAAAGTTTGTTCAACACGCTTCTTGGATTTAGAGCTCAACCTCCTTAGAGATATTTTATTTGGGAATGGTTATCCAATTAGTTTAATAAATTCTGTAATTGCAAAACGCATTAAAAAATTATCAGATAGTTCCACAGAAAACACAAATCAAAGGGACAATTCGGTTTATCTTGGTCTCCCATATGTTAAAGGGGTTTCAGACCACATTTCAAAAAATCTAAGGAAAAATAACATTTACACTTAGTATAGACCCAGAAAAACTATCAGGTCCCAAATTTATCAAGGTAAAGACCCTATCCCGATAGGTGAAAACTCCAGTGTCTACAGAATTCCTTGTTTGTGTGGTTTTTGGTATATCGGAAGAACTGATCAACGACTTACGGATAGATTAACTCAGCACTCTAGTTCAATTAATAATACACTTAAAATGCGGAAAAAACTGAGAAATTTGACCCTGCCCTTGCAGAGCACATTTTTCAAAAACCAGACCATACTATTTTGTTTAATCAAGCTAGCCTTATTTCGCATGACAAAGGTATTGTCCAGCACTACAGAGAAGCTGTTGAAATTTATAAATACCAACATTTAGGTCTAGCTTTAAACAGAGATTCTGGTGATTTAAGAATAAACGAGTCAAATTTCGATTTTCTCAAAAGAGAAGCTGATACTTTAGTAATCCCTGAAATAAACCTTGAGCCACTTTCCCAATCATCTAATCAAACATGTGAACAACCCCTTAGGTCTCAAAGGGTGTCTGCAAGAAATGCATTAATTAAAATCCGAAATCAGATGACATAGTTCTCCAACTTATTTAATTGCTGGTTCGTTTTGTTTTTGAGTGAATGAATTGTTTCCTTTTCTTTGTCAGTTGTTCGCTAGTATCCGTCAATGGCAGTTCATATTTTTTTTGGATTTTGTGCAAATCGCGGATATTGGCGAATAGCTCGCTTTTATGGTTGTTAGGTATTTGGCTTTAATTCCTTTAATTTTTGGCTTTTATTGAATTTTATTCATCTTTTAAGTTTTTGATTTTTTTCTTTGATTTTTCGGTTCTTTTCACATTGACTTTCCGCGTTTGTTTTTGTTGTTTTTTTCTTTGGCACTTTCTTTGATTACATAATTTCGTTTCGCGCTGAAGAAGAGAGGCGTTTGTCCTCTCGAAATATTTGCTTTGTTTTTTCAGTATTTTCATTTGGCCTATAAAAACCACATTTTTGCTCGTCTTTCTTTCTTTATGTGACAAAGAGCGCTTCAAAGTGAAATCTTAGCACTAAGATCTTACATCTTATAGCGTTCTTTTGCAAACGTCTTTCATCATACTGCTCTGATCAGCGGTCTAAGAACAATGATGAGTATCATTATTGTTCTGTATGGCAGAAAGATGGCGTCTTTCATACTATTTGCTAACATCAGTGAGCTGTAAGATCTTAGAACAAAGATGAGTTAAAAGAACGGAAATCTTTGCAGAAAGATGTGAAATCTTAGATGTAAGATCTTAGTGCAAAAGA
This sequence comes from Artemia sp. Qi Xiang Cuo, assembly GCF_049724085.1. Taxonomy (NCBI): domain Eukaryota; kingdom Metazoa; phylum Arthropoda; class Branchiopoda; order Anostraca; family Artemiidae; genus Artemia; species Artemia sp. Qi Xiang Cuo. The sequence goes on along the minus strand of NC_142807.1, from coordinate 41,678,972 downwards.
ACGGGCCTACAGTATACTCGCGATATATTTTTCACAAAAGAGACCAACACGAAGGTGAAACTATTGATCAGTATATCACAGACTTAAAGTTTTTGGCTCGAGAATGTGAGTATACAACAGCTGCCTTGAAAGAATAAATTATAAAAGACAGACAATATTATACCAGAAAGGAACTTTGACACCCTTAAGCCAAAACCCATTATTATTACCCATTATTTCAACATAGTTGAAAGTTCTGGAACTTAAATTTGAGGATGGCAATCCCCCCCCCACACACACACAACTCTCAGGGCAAGGGTTGTAAGTTATGCCCTGGGGGCATATATGTTTTTTGTAGAAAGTTTTGTTGTAGAAACTTCAAAAAGGGATAATTTCATTGGAAATTGAAAGGGCTAGTGCCCTTCTTAAGGTTGAAAGTGATTGAAGGGCAACTAACCCCCCTCTTACACCCACCTTTTCCCCAAACACATCCAATCAAAATTTTGAGATAGCCATTTTGTTCAACATAGTTGAAAGTTGTGGAAATTAGGTCTTTGAGGATGACAACCCCCCACAGCCCTCAGGGCAAGGGTTGGGTTATAAGTTATGCCCTGGGGGTATATAAGGTTTTTATAGAAAGCGTTGTCGTAGAAACTTCAAAAAGAACTCATTTGATTGGAAATTGAAATGCCTAGTGCCCTTTTTAATAGACGAAACTGATTGGAAGGCAACTAACACCCTTTCCACTCCCACCATTTATCCAAACACATTCAATCAAAATTTTGAGAAAGCCATTTTATTCACCATAATTGATTTCCAGATAGAAATTATGTTTTTGAGAAGGAAACTCCTCCACAGCCCTCAGAGCAAGGGTTATAAGTTATGCCCTGGGGGCCTATAAAGTTTTTATAGAAATCTTTGTTGTAGAAACTTCAAAAAGGACTCATTCTATTGGAAATTCAAAGGGTTAGTGCCCTTATTAAGGTCGAAAGTGATTGGAGGGCAACTAACCCCCCTCTCATGCCCACCGTTTCCCCAAACACATCCAATCAAAATTTTGAGACAGCCACCTTGTTCAACGTAGTTGAAAGTTCTTGAAATTAAGTCTTATATAAGGTTTCTTATAGAAAGCATTGTTGTAGAAACTTCAAAAAGGGCTCATTTGAATGGAAATTAAAATGGCTAGTGCCCTTTTTAATAGGCAAAAGTGATTGGAAGGCAACTAAAACCCCTTGCACGCCCATTATTTATCTGAACACATCCAATAAAAATTTTGAGATGGGCATTTTGTTCAAAGTAGTTGAAAGGTCCAGAAATTATATCTTTGAGGATGACACTCCCCCACAGCCCTCAGGGTAAGGGTTGTAAGTTATGTCCTGGGGGCATATAAGGATTTTCTTAAAAGCTTTGTTGTAGAAACTTGAAAAAGCTCATTTCATTGGAAATTGGAATGGCTTGTACCCTTTTTAATAGTCAAAAGCGATTGGAAGGCAACTAACACCCCTCTCACACCCACTATTTCCCCAAACACATCCAATCAAATTTTTGAAATAGCCATTTTGTTCAACGTAGTTAAAAAGTACGGAAATTATGTTTTTGAGGATGACACTCCCCCCACAGCCCTCACAGCAAGGGTCGTAAGTTATGCCCTGGGGGCATATAAGGTATTTTTTTATAGAAAGCATTGCTGTAGAAAATTCATAAAGGAATCATTTGATTGGAAATTGAAACAGCTAGTGCCCTTGGAGGGCAAGTAACCCCCTGTCACACCCACCATTTCCCAAAACACATCCATTCAAAATTTTGAGATAACCACAATACAAATGAATGTGCATTGTCAGTTTAATATAAATATACTGATATTTAGTAATCAAAATGTTAATATTATTTGATTTATTAAAACTATAAAAGTAAAAACATTTATATTTTTTCATTAAAGTGCAAATTATGTTCTGGCCTTGGGAAGGCATAGGGGTTTTGAGCCCTACTCATGTTAATTTCTGCTTGTTTTGAGTTCCGTCATTTCAAAATATTGTCTGATTTCCTGTGGGATAGTCTACCCCTATTACATTGAAGCATTGATCCATTGTCAGTAGCAACTGTGTACAATCATGGCTGGGGCCAAACTTCAAAAATGGCTCCTCTCTTCCAAGGACTGCTAGGTGTTGCCTGGACACTCACTCTTGACCCTGCTTGAATTTTGGGCAGGGATTTAGCAGACCTATCATAGTACTCCTTCTGTCCCATTCTACATTTCTCTCTTTGAGTCCAAAAGCTCACTTCAGGCATGATTTTCTTCTCTAGATGTTTCTGTGTGACAGGGAGGACTGATCTCAATTGTGGTCTCCTGTTTGATCTCCCCAAGTCTAATCCTGATTGCAGGTATGGATTTCATAAATGAATGTACAAAGATTTTGATCTCTTCATGTAATTCTTTGTCAATATCTGGAAAATGAAGTCTTGAGAGCATATCTGCAACAGGAATTTATGTACCAGCATGGTACTTAAAAGTCAAGCCATAAGGCTGTCGATACATCATCAGGCATTGAATCCTTGGTGATGCTGTATGGAGGGGAATACTAGTATGGACTCAAGTTGTTGATGATCTGTGATGACTTGTACTTTTCTCTTATATATGTGGTGAAAATGGCAGTATCAAGAAAATGTAGTGGTGAAAATGTCAGCATCTATATACTATGGCAAATAGTTCTTTCTCCAGCTGCAAGTAGTTCTATTCAGATTTGCTCAGCAATCTTGATGTGTAAGCAAAGACTTTGCTGCTCAAAGAGATCTGTGCTCCTAGTCCATGTCTTGAAGCATCCACTTTGAGCTCAAGGGTTGGGCTAGAGCTGTCAAAGAAAGCCAAGTTGGTGACTATGGACTCTTTGAGCTGGTTCAGACTGGTGGCGTGGAGCTCTTTCCACTCAAACTCTTCTGCTATAATCAGGTCCCTTAATGGCTGGTTCTGGGTTGCCAGGTCTGGAATATATCTCAAAAGATAGTCCAGCATTCCAAAGAGTCTAGAATTCCTCCTTTGACTTTAGGGTAGGCATCTCATTCATGGCACAGGGTTTCTCAGGGTTTAGTTTAATGCCAGCATTGCTGATGATGTGACCAAAGTAGCAGACTGACTGGACTGCAAACTGGCACTTTGATTGGTTGAATTTCAAACCCTTCTGTTCAGCTCTTTTTAGCGTGGCTGCAAGTCTCCTGTCATGTTCTTCTTGGGTATCTCCATAGATAAGTAGGTCATCTACAAGTATTTTCAGACCTTCCAGACCTTAAAATATCTCTTCCGTCTTCCTCTGGAACTTGTCCTGTGCAGATAATAACAACCCAAAGGAGTATCTCTTCCATTGATATCTCCTGTAGATTGCGTTGAATGTTGTGAGCACTGAAACTGCTCTTGAAAGCACAAGCGATCAGCACCCCAAGGTGGCATCAAGTTTAGAAAAATAATTTGCACCACTCAGACCAGCAATGGCATCTTCAAAAGTCAGAATTGGGTAATGAGGGTGCTTGATGGACTTATCCTTCTTTCTTCTTTTCCATCCTTCTTTTCAACAAGCACCATTGAGTTGACCCACTTTGTGGGTTCTTCCACCTTTTCTATGATCCCCAGACTTTTGAGTCTGTCTAACTCTTCCTTGAGTTTCTCATGCATTGCAATTGGTGCTTTTCTGGCAGGATATGCTGTCAGAATAAATCCTTCCTTTAGGTGAATCTTGCAATCACCTTGTATTTTCCTGATGCCCAAGAACAGCTCTCTGTATTGTTTGAGGAGTGGCTTCAGATCTGGCATCAACTTGCCATCACCTGAGGTATCTATATTATGGACAAGTTTTGCTAGGTTCATGTCTTTGCTAGACTTGAATCCTAAGATGGGAACAGAATTACCTCCAACTATAAAAACCTATGCTACTGCTCAAAGGTTCCATTATAGTTGCATGATAGGAGGCATACTCTGACTGTTAGAATTGTAGAGCCACAGTAGCTGGTAAGCTTTTGCTTTGTTGGCTGTATAAGCAGCTTTGGAGCAAGGATATTGAAGTAATGTTGGGGTATGATGTTTGCCTGAGCCCCAGTATGGATTTTGAAGCTTATAATAGTCTGATTGTTGATCTTTAGTGGGAAAAATGTCTCGTCTTTACTCCCATTTTGCTGCAGAGCATATAGCAGTATTTCACTGTCTTTGGCAATTTCTGATATTTAGCTCCACTTGTCATTCACAACTTTACTACAGCATACTTTGGCAAAGTGGTTTAATTTTCTGCAGTTGGTGCATGTTTCACCTTTTGCAGGACAGCTGTGTCCAGGGCCATAAATTCCTCCACAGAAGTAGCACTCTGTGCCCTTTGCTCTTGATCCTGCATCTGCTGATTTATGTTGTTTTCTGTATACAGCATTCACTTCTTGTTTGACTCTGGGGTTTTGGCTAGGGTGGTTTTTCAATGACTTCAGCTGTGCTTGGGTTGTTTCATAAATTCTACAAACTTCTACTGCCCTTTCTAGTGTTAAAGTGTTACTTTCAGCCAATGATTTCTCCTGGATTCTTGGATTTCTGATGCTACAGATGATTTTGTCTCTGGTCATCTCTTTTGGATCATGGTATCCACATAGCTTGACTAATAACTTCAGTTATGTTATGTATTTCTCAAGTGTTTCTCCATCATGCTGATCATGTTTCTGAAAGATGTATCTGGCAAACACTTTGTTCTTATTTTTTGGGAGCAGCATATTCACAAAACTTCAGAAAATAAGACTTAATTTATCTGTATTTGCTACTTCAATATCCAGGGTATTGAAAATATCTCTTCCCTTTTCACTAGTCCATATGAGTAGATAGGCACACTGAATCTTCTCTGATTTACCAGAGAGAGGGCCAAGAAACATGACTTTTGTATGTTCTTCAAACTTCAACCATTCTTCATCAAGATTCTCTGATTCCCAATTGATTGCTGGAGGGGTTACTCTATCCATGCTTGCTGTTCAATTGCTCACTTCTGATACCATGTAGAATTCCTATAGCTCAAGTTAATGTAACTCTTTAATATGACCCAAGCACCTATAAATAAAACAATATAACCACCACAAGCAAAGCAACACTAAAAACACACAAGCAATTATTAAGCAAGCAAGCTCAGCAGGCTGCTACACCCACAACAAGTTGCCCACAATACCACTCCAGCTTTTCACACTCCAATACCCACAACCAGCACTGATCTTGCAGCCCATTTAGATCTGCAGATTGCTTTTCACTCAACCCGCTCAGGTAATTATGTAAAGCTTGTAAAGAAGCTTAACCTTTAAGTGTCAAAAGTCAAATGAGATATATAGAGAAAATAGGTGGAATGCTTTATTCCAAGCAAAGTGAAGTAAGATGATAAATGGAGTTTTAATATGCTAAAAGTCCCAGTTAAAGTCAAGACATTGTAGATAAATCATTATAAAGGATGACCTCTTTCATTTTTGTGAAAAAAAAAGAAGTGAGCCTAGTGCCTTTTCATTAGTAAAGTGAAATTATAGAAGGAAATATGAATTATTCCCAAGTAGCATTGATGTTACCAAAGTTGAATTAGTTATTCCTCTGTTGCTAAATAAGTATATTTTTGTATCTGCCTACTGGTTTCGGAAAGGAGGAAAGATGTAATATTCTAAATTATCTTTCTATTCTAGTTACTTGGGTTTCTACAATTATTGAACAAAGTTTTTGCTATACAACAAGTTTTTACAAGGCCAACATGTTTCCACTGATATGTCTTACTTTTGGTCATAATTCAAGATATGAGGTCATTGGCTGAAACTTGTAAAGCAGTCTACCCTAACCAGAGTCTGCACTCAATCCTTTTCCTTAAGAAATGTCAATGATTAGAATAAACTCTCTGAAGACATAGTTACTGCTGAATCTGTTGACATCTTCAATCAAAGGCTAGATACTGAGTGGTCCTCAAGGGAGTGGAAACTTGACTGGGAGGCTACTAATCATCCAAATGCACTAGGTCACTAGACAACAATGAAGAAATTTATATCATTAACTCTGGAGCTTTACAAGGAAAAATCTTTAGATTGTTCCCAGCTGCAATTAAAGGTAATATATTTGCACATTAGGGTAAAATTCTAGTTAAACTCCTTTTTGCTATCTTGGAAAGGGGTTAGGTTACAAAAATGAAACTTTCAGGGATGGATCTACAGACTAAGGTATGTCATGGGACAGTATTTTGAAGTACCCACCTCTATTCCTTCTCTGTATAGAGGGTACCTTCAAAAATTTTGTTTTGTAAAACTGAAACCTTTCAAAATAGATCTTCTGCTTAAATGAAGTACATGAAAAATGTTTCAGCTTCACAACTTTGCTCAATCCCAATTTATAGGGTTTTAAAGATCTACAAATACATTTCCTAAATAAAAAAAAAACTTTGATATGGGTTAAAATTCTACTCAAATAACAGAAATTGCATTTTAAAAGTAAACCACGAGAAAAAACTGATAATTAAGACATAATGTTGTTTTGTCAAAATTCCACTAGGTATAGACTTGTCAAGTAGGCAAATTTCTAAGACCTAGAAATCAGGGTTAGGGTTTACATTAACAGACTAATCAGCTAGATAAAAAAAAACATACCACTAGCATCAGAATTTTGTCCTGAGTCCAAATATAACACTCATTTTTCTGTTGCAAATTATTTTTCCATTCATACTCAAAATATAGACTGTTCCATTCATACTCAAAATATAGAAAGTCTGTGTAGATGCTTCAAAAAGCACTCTAATAGACCAGGGATGCAAACAGCATACATGGAGCAGTATGTGTTGTGCTTCTTATTTCAGCAAAATTTTGAGCAAAAAGACCAACTTCATAATTTTTTGATTGAACCTGCAAAGCTCTATCCCCTTGGAATCAATAGGGCCCCTAGAGCACCAGACAGTGACACCCCTAGTGCATCAGAAAGTGATGATGAAGAGTTAGATATGAGTGATTAGTTTGTTTACATTAAGTGCTAATTATCTGATATTTATAAAACTGCATATGTAGCTGTCATAAAATGTTTGTTTGGATGAAAGAAGTTTTGCTGTTTTTAAAGATGCTTCGATGCAATTTTGAAAATAATTTGCAACAGAAATGAATGTAAAATTTGGATTCAGGATGAAATTCAGAAGCTAGTGGTAAGTTTTTCCCAAAAAAAATGAATAATTCAAACTGTTTAGTATTTCTCAAATCAAATCACAGTAAAATTCTACTTTAGCTACTTTTGACTATCTCAGAAAGGGGTTAGGTTAGGAAAATGAAACTTTCAGGGATGGGTCTACAGGCTAAAGTATGTCCCGGGAAAGTATTTTGAAGTACCTACCTCCACTCCTTCTCTTCTCCCTCTAGAGGGCCCTGACCTTTGATGACCTTTAAAAATCTGTGTGTTATAAAAGTGAAACGTTGCAAAATAGATCATCTGCTTAATTGAAGTACAATAAAATTGTTTCAAGCTTCAAAACTTTGCTCAATCCCAATTAATAATGTTTTAAAGATATGCAAATACATTTCTTAAATTTTGAAAAAAAAACATTAATATGGCTTAAAATTCGGTCAATATATACGAAATCATATTATTGAGTTAGGACTAAAGTGAATACACCATTCGATGCCTTTTTTTATGCTGATTACAAATATAATAAGCATTTCTATCGGAAATTAATTTCAGCCCCCCCCCCCCCCCTCCCCCTCGGTCTAATATACCTAACCTAACACTGAATGGGACTATTTAGGGGGGGGGCTGAAATTCATTTCCGATAGAAATTCTTATTATATTTATAATCAGCATAAAAAAGGCATCAAACGGTGTATTCACTTTAGTCCTAACTCAATAATATGATTTCATATATATTGACCTAAAATTCTGCTCAAATAACTGAAATTGCATTTTCAGAGCAAAAGCCAGAGAAAAGAAAACTGACAACTGAAAATTAAGGTAAAATGTTGTTTTGTCAAAATTTCAATGGGAAAAGACCTGTCATGTAGGCAAATGTCAGGACCCTCTAGAGGGAGAAGGAGTGGAGGTAGGTACTCCCAAATACCTTCCCAGGACATTCTTTGGCCTGTAGAACCATGCCTGAAAGTTTCATTTTCCTAACCTAAACCCCTTCCAAGATAGCCAAAAGTAGCTAAAGTAGAATTTTACCCAAATCACTGCTCAGCAAGATTTAGTATTGTTCATATCAAATCACTGCTCAACAAGATTTAGTATATTTCAATTCAAATTGCAGCTTTCAGAAAAATTTAGTTTCATTTTCCTAACCCCTACCAAGCTAGCAAAAGTCAACTTGTCTAGGCTTTTGGGTTGGGAGGGAAAATTACAGTGGAACTGTAGTGAAAATGTGTAAGATAGGCCTACAATTATTCTGCATAGGCTATTATGAAGTAGCCTAAAGAATTGTTTTCTTAAATTGGTACTTTCTCAATGGCCCCAATTCTAGATCCTTACCAAGATCTTTATCAACTATTTCTACCATGTTTAGACCTATTTTCCCAAGAACCCCAATAAAATAGTATAAGGTACATTAGTCATGGATAACCTTGTTGGATTTTGTGGCTTTCGCCACAAACAGTAACATGAACAAAATTTCTATTTTCCTTCAGTTTCACATCTTTTATGCTTTGAAATATATTCAAGATTTCTCCCAATTGAGACTCTTCAAAATTTTCAGGTAAATTCCCAATGAACAATCTTGCTTCAGGCATTTCTGCCACGTTTTGTAATTTTAAACTAGTCAAGTTGCTACGAGCAGGGTTGGCAGCAGGCAAAGAACATAATTCTTCAAAGGAAAAACAACTAAATCAGCAATAATCACTACATTCTTGATAAAAATCACTAAATCAACAAATAAATCATTAAAATTACAATTTAGCTGGGTTAAAAGGCAATATGCTTTTGTCTCTGAAACCTCAGATTTTTGTTGCTGTTTCACTGTTATCAATATGATTATTATTTTTTTTTTTTTTTAATTTAAGCAATTCATTTAGCATGTTCAACACAAAGGCACCAGCGCGGGGAAAAGTGCCAGTCCTTTCCTAAATTGTGAAACATACCTTCATATTTTTCTAAGGCACAATAATCGCGAAATATGAAAGAATCGTTGCTCTGCCCCCCTACATTTTCCTTAATTAGCACCCTCGGCTTATCATGCCGGTCGGTGAATCATAACCAGTGGTGGTCTAACCAAAATGCTTATTTTTTCTTCTTATAATTTTTCTTTATCAGTTGTAATCCCCCTGAAAATCAAAAATCATTTTCGTTTTACTCTAGTTGAGGTAAAGTAATCACTAGGGCATCTGCTAGGATTTTGACAAATATTTTTTAGAGTATCTTCATTGAAAAATGGTACCCTCCCATATATTTTCAAAAATGCATTTGGCCTATCCCCATAGAAATCTTTTGAGTGGACGCCATTGTGCATGTCTATCAATAAAAATATAGGTGTCTTTGGTGCTAATTCAAATGCCAATTCTACATACTTACTTTCAGTTGAAAAAACCGTTTGTTTTATAATTTAATTTCTGGTTGTTTTTAAAGTCATGCTGGAATCAACCTGCCTCTCTTTGAAAAACCTCTGACAAAAAAAATGCTTCATGTAAAATACACCCCCATCCCTCCTCCCCCCGAAAAATTACCTACAGATATCATCCTACTCAAACTTTAGTGTAAAGAGAGAGGGATTAAGGAGGAGGCAGCCTACTCATATGCTGAACTATTTCTGTTTGTTTTAAGTTTTTTGTTGCTCCTCACTTTCAGTTGAAAAATAGGTTGTTTTTTTTAAATTAATTTCCGGTGGTTTTTAAAATCATGCCGGAATCCACCTCTCTCTCTCTCACTCTATGAAAAACTCCTCACAAAAAAATCCTTCACGTAAAATACACCCTTCAATGGCGGATCTAGGTGGGGGCCAGGGGGATGCACCTCTTAACGTAGTGGTGGGTTTGGGGCTGGGCCCACTTACTCTAGCTGGGGTTGGGATGTAGTTATTTTTGTAATTAGTTTTTAATAGTTGAATTATTAACATGTTATTAATTATTAAGACTGTTTCTTTTTGCAAACAAGCTTGAAACAAAGTTTCAGTTACTTTGTGTGGTCTCTGTTAGATTTTACTGATGACCCATACCACCTAAAAGTATTTAATTATAAATAGATTTATCAAGGGAATCTGTCTGTATCATAGGCAGTGCAAAAGCACAGCCTAAGTAAATAGCGATGTGGGCATATTGTATTATTTATTTTATTTGTACTTATTTTTTGTTTTTTTTTGTTTAGACCAGGACACTTCATACCAAAGGAATCATCGTAGAAACTTCAAAAAGGGCTAATTCGATTGGATATTGAAAGGGATAGTACCCTTTTTAATAGCTGAAAGTGACTAAAGGGAAACTAACCCCCTTCCCATGCTCACCATTTACCCAAACACATTCAATCAAAATTGTGAGATAGCCATTTTTTCAATGTAGTTGAAGGAAGGATCCGGAAATTATGTCTTTGAGGATGATTATAAAAGGGGCTAGTGCCCTAAGAATTGTTTTCTTAAATGGTGCTTTCTCAATGGCCCCAATTCTAGATCCTTACCAAGATCTTTATCAACTATTTCGGTAAATTTCTACCAAATCATATTATTGAGTTAGGAATAAAGTGAATACACCATTCGATGCCTTTTTTTATGCTGATTACAAATATAATAATCATTTCTATCAGTAATGAATTTCAGCCCCCCTATATATGCCAATTCAGGGTTAGGTTAGGTTGTAGAAATATATACCCTGAATTGGCATATATAGGGGGGCTGAAATTCATTTCCAATAGAAATGATTACTTTATTTATAATCTGCATAAAAAAAGGCATCAAGTGGTATATTCACTTTATGCGTAAGTGAATAATATGATTTGGTAGAAATTTACCACTATTTCTACCATGTTTAGACCTATTTTCCCAAAAAACCCAATAAAATAGTATAAGGTACATTAGTCATGGATAACCCTTGTTGGATTTTGTGGCTTTCACCACAAACAGTTCTAATGGGGGGGGGGTTTCTTTATTATTTCTTTTCTTATATTTTATGAGGGGGTTTTCTTTATATCTTTCTTATATTTTATACCATAGTTTGAGGGGGAGCTTCGTGTAGCGAGGAATTAAAATAGCGACTCAAACGGGGAGCATATGTTAATGGCCATACTGAGTCGAAATCAGATTGAAAGGATTCAGGTTCCCTTGAGAGCGGTTGGAGCCACAAGGACTAATTATCTTGAGAAATACTAACATGAAGAGACAAAATTAAGAAAGTAATGTATTTATTTTTACTCACATTAGCGGTACAAAGTTGGTTCAGGAATATCACAATTATCTGTATAACACTTCACAATCATAGGCACTAGGACAATGTTATACACTGAGGCATTACAATGCAACATGGGATTAACAATGTTCTGATAACAATGTCAAGAATTATCAATAGTTAGATTGCTTACATTTGATTGTTCTCAAACTCTATTCGAAGTCTCACTCTAAACTCGTTCTAAAAACTCCTTCTAGACTGGCGCAAAACTGCTAAGTTCTGCTAACTATACCCTCCAATTTCGCCAGAGGTTATATTCAGGCGTTGCTCAAACATGTGTTACATTTGTCCTATTGGTTCATCGTATCTCCTATATTACTATTGGACAGGGATACACCAATTGGCTACTTCAATTTTGATACGATTTATAGCTCTATGACTTCTCTTTGGAATTTTTCTTGACAAAAAATAGTTTTACTTTTATAATTTTACTGCTAAGGACTTGTCACTTAGTTTCCAGATGACTTATTATATATCACTGTGAAACTTGTTAAGGGACAATACAACTTAGTTGCATTGGAATACATAATCCTAAACTTAGTTTTCAGAACAATGCAACTAGATTACACGAAAATACTTTGTATCTCTAGTGACTATTTTTTGTATGATAAATTCTACCTTCTCTTGATAGTTTGTGAATTCTATCTCAAAAAATTAAAGCTACATTGTTGGTCGCCTTTCGTATAACACTTGGTAATGCTGATATTTAGGGCGTATTTAGGCGACACAGTGCGGGTTTATCCATTACTATTGATCTGACTATGGGAAAGATTTTACAAAGTTTGTCCAATTAAAATACACTTGTTTTGCTAATTTTTAAACTGGACGCTTAAGCCTAACTCGATCTGTAGGTTACTTGAATTTTTAGGTTCATATTTTGGGTGATTTTATTTTACTTGAGTAACTTTAATTATCAAATTTTGAGGTTTTGAATTTTGATCCCGTTATATATCCTCCTTCCCATTGTTAACGATCTCCTCATCGTTGTGTTTACTACTTCTCTCTATTTTTTGAATTTTGATTTCGTTTCATCATTGTTAAAAAAAAAAATTAAAATTGGCACTTATTATTTGAATTAACTCACATTTAATAAGATGTATATTTTTTTTATATTCCCGATTGCTTTGTGTGATTACATATATGAAAAAATTACTTAAAAGTCCATCACCTATTCACTCTATTTGGCGAAAGGGCCAAAGAGTTTCCATTGACTAACACATTGGTTATATGATTACGTATGTAATTAATACCTTCCTCCACCTAATACTAAAATTACCTTCACCTGATATGCTAATAATTCCACATGGTTTTAATTTTCTAATTTCTGCCATTGCAATTATTCTACTACCTGACATGGTACTGATTACTGAAAGTACACGTTCACTACTTCTAATACTAGATTACACTTCTACCTGACGCTATACTGATACGATAAGTAACTGACTTCAAGAGCATCTTATTACATCTAAATTTTAACACACTGATAGGTATGAATTAAAATAATTTGCAAGAAAAAAAGTTTGACACATTGATAGATTTAAACTTAATATCTGATTGCAACACTGGGATAATGTAGCTTGCACTTGTTTTCATCTGTTTTATGAAAAGTTTCTCAATATTCATTAAAGTTACGAGTTAGATACATATGACTTCACACTTACTACATCATTCTACGTGTCTATAATACTCACATACGTTGTCATTTTATTTTGTGCTTCCGTTCAATTAACTACTGGGTCGGCTAGTTTTTTATGCTTTGTCTTCGTGGTGTTTCACTTTTTGGCACTTGTTGCTTGGGATAAGCGTTTATATTGTTAATAAGTATGATTACTTGCACAAAATTGTCCGTGCGTGGTTTGTCACGTCATATACGAGGGGTTGGTGTTATAGAGTCGTGGAAATGTTTACAAGGTACATATACCTTGGGGACATTACAGGGGAGGGGTATCCTGATCGCTGGGCTGGGTATCTCTTGTTGGGCAATTTTATCCTCGGGGAAATTTAATTATCGTACAGTTTATGTTTCGCGTAAATTGTTCATGTTCAGTCCTTCTTTTATTTGAATAAAGCGTTGTGTGACGACATGTAAAGGTAACTATGGTTGGATCAAAACTTGATCTTAGGGCCTTTGCTCGACTCATTGTCTTTGACTCCTGGTTCAATGATACACAATCATTGAGGGATTAATCATGGGGATTATAACAATAATAACTTGGTTGAGTCTCTTCTCTGAACACTTCATTTTGGGAAAAACTTAGCACGTACAGTTTATATTTCCCAGACAATTGTTCATGTTTGGTTCTTCTTCTCATGGAGGATGGTTTGTTTTTGCGACATCTAATAATGATTGGATAGGGTCAAAACTTAAACTTGGGATCTTGTTTCAACATATTGTCTCTGATTTGGGGTTTAAGATGCATAATTCTTGAGGGATTAACTCTAGGATTATTCTTGGTCCTTAGGATTTAATGTTTGGGACCTTGCCGTCTAAGGATAGTTATTTGACGGAATTTTATGCAGTTTTACGACATGTTTGGGTCGGGGTGGTTCTCTAGATAATCATTAGTTCAGATATATACATATATGTGGGGTTTTTGGCTTGACGATATTGCTTGAGGAAGTGTTACCTGGTACTAGGCTTTGGTAACTTGGATCGTCATTAGGGTATTGTCTTCAGGGATTTTTTTTGGTGAGTATTTATCGGTGGTAGACGAATGATGGGAGTAGATGCTACTAGGTTGTATCTGTGTTGCGTGCTGGTATACCATTAATGAATTTCAACTGATTACTCCGCTTCCTAGAATATAAATATCTAGGCAGAATCATATGCTCTTTATAATTACGTAAGTTAAAACACATACAGCAATAATACATAATTTATAGAATATTGTACAGGTACTATTGTTTGAAGTCATAGTCGTAATTAGTAACACTAGCAATATCAACTTAATATGGGTAAAGTTAAACTTAGAGATAAAACGAATAAGAGCAATTTTCGTGCTTTTTACATGCATATTGCAGCAACATTGGAATACTGTGAGATAAGCTCAGTAATCATAAAAAATGATTGAGTATACGAAAAATAAAACAATATGAAAATATCAAGATTAATGCTTATATATATATAATATATATATATAATATATATATATATATATATATATATATATATATATATATATATATATATATATATATATATGGATATTTGGCACATGTTCAGCATTTAATATATTTTAAATGTTACTCAACACTCAACTACTTCAGCATTTACTTTTCAGCTATCTAACTACACATGAGGTAGGTTACATGGTTTTATGAGAGGTCTTGATTTACTATAAATTTTGATGCTTTTACTGCTTGGGTACGTCCATGCCGCCGATGAAATACACATTTTATCTTTGTAGTTGCATAGGTTTACGCTAACAGTAAATAGAGAGATGGTACTGGACATGGCACGAATGAGGACCTCTACTCCCATTCGCTCGATTATGTCCTTCCGTATTTTATGGCTTAAGGGTTATCAGGGAGTTCCGGGTTTAGGTTTTGCATCTCACTCGACTCGATGTGATCTGTCTTTGCTCTTTTTCTACGTGTTGTCATAATTTTTCCATAGTTCAGGGTTAATATTATTCTTATAGTCAGAGAAATCAGTAATACGAAGCCTATTGTCAGGAGTATGTTCCACCGAAAATTTCTTGAGAATATTCCATATCTACTTTCTACATACGTCAATCTTTGGTCTTCATTAGTAAATAGGGGAATTTGAGAGTCTAAAGCTTCTCTTATTTTTGTTAGTGGTAAGGCTCCCTTGACATTCTCTATTTTTGACTATATTTTGGCTTTTACTTCTTCGTTATCAATATTTGGAATGGTGTGCGATAAATTGACTGGTTTGAAATTGATCACCTTGGGGCTTATTATATTCGTGCTCGTGGTTATCAATGGTGTTTGTACCGTGGCTTCTTTGGTTACCAATCGACACCCTTGTTTTATGGTTATTGTTCCCACGTCCTGTAATAGTAATTCAGTTCTGTAGCTTGGATCGATTCTTTCTGTGTTATTATAACATGAGATGGTTCCTACTGTTTCCTTTGGGACAGAAAATAGCCACAGGTCGTTTCTAAGATGAATAAATATCTCTCGTTTTGTACCTCCTACTAGCGCTTCGTATGAATTGGGAATTTCTTACTGTTGAGTTTCTTCTAAGAATATGTCTAACATACAGGATCCAGATTTTACGTTATAAATAGGCTGAGTTAGCTGACATACTAGATTTTGAATACTAAACACTCCTTAAGGTCCTCTGGGCTAGTTGAAGCATGTTTCCATCTTTCTTGATCGACTACAAAGCATTCCAACTCAGGTTTGATATCATAAATGAACTGGTTCTGCCTATATTCGCTGGGAATGTATGAATTTCATATACGTCATGTATAGATTGCTCATTCGTTAATGGAATTGTTACTACTGCAAATAGTTGTTCGTTTATCTCCATGATGTGAACCTTTAGCTTAGTGTAATAGTGGAATAGGTATACTACTTCTGGTTCTGTGGGTAGATGTAGACCGAATATTAGATCTGTTTTTATTTCATCCAGGATACTTTTTATGCTGGAAGGGTCTACCAGGTCGTAGGATAAGGTTCCTCCAGTAAGGGCAAACAATGGGAATTTAAATTTGCTTACATCAGTTGCTAGGCTAAGTAATGACATTGTCACTATGTCGAGTGACACCATGTTGAGGCTCTAATTAGATATTACGTGATCCACTTCGTTCTTCAAGTAATTCATTATATTTACTGTCTTTGAGATTTTCTTTGAGATTGCCTCAATTTTGTCTCTTTGATGATGGGCTATACTGGCTTGTATTTTTTGGACATGTAAGGTCACGTTCATGGCGTTATTTAGTTTTCTCACATTTTCCCTTAGGATATCCAGGTCTTCTTCAGTTGACAGCCCAAATAAGCGTGAAGTCAATTCTCCTACGATTGGTATTAGACTAGCTGATCTGTGGTATTTGCTTTTCGAAAGAATACTTCGAAAATTCTTGTGGTACTTTGCTTTAACTTTTGTATTTCTGTATTGAATAATTCAAATAGTGCTTGCAGTCTCTGCCTATACAATATTGAGAAGGATTGGTGAATTAATACTCTTAGGGCGTTTTTCTCCTTTGGCCCCGGTAATGATTTGACGTAGTCTTTGGTTGGTTCGTCGTCCATGGCCAGTCTGGCACATGTATATTTGCCGTCAATTGTCCAACATTTCTCGGGTACGTATTTTTCTTTCTTTTTACTTTCAGAAAATTTCCTTTTCCTATCCGAATTGTATCCTTGAACTAATATAGTTTGTGTCTTGGTATGCAATACTGGGAGTCTTGCTCTTAAGTTTATATACATTTTGCCGAAAGAGGGGCTCTTTGTAAATGTTGGTCCTGTGGACCTTGTCCATTTTGTAAACGTCGTTGGTTTCAAATGCGTCAGGGTAACTAATTTTTCTTGCGATACTTTATTGAGTTTGATTAACTCTGGACTTGCATTGGTTGTGGTGTCCGTTAGTGAGGGCTTTATTTCCTCGGTTCTTGTCTCGAGTTTGGATGTGGTTGTTGTGGTATTTTTCTTTCTTTGTGGCTTGTCAATATTTTCCTTTTTTCTTTTGGTGATATTTTCTTAGTAACGTTGATCGCAGTATGATCTTGCCATAGTTGCTGAAGGTATGTCCATATGCTTGGTAATTCACTCAACATGGCGTAATTTTCATCATAGAGTTTATTTTTCCTGGAGATAGTCAAGGAGGAACTTGTGGTAGATTTTATCGTAGTATGTTCGCTCATGGAACCGTCCACATTACTTAATGCTCTTCTTCTTCGGATTCCTCTGTTGTTAGTTCCTAGAGCCTTATCAATTTCTGTCATTTTCTTGTCAAACTCATCTATTATGAATTTCGATTTTAGTTTAGGAATAATGGGGGGTAGATCTCCTTTATTTTCCTTGTGGTGCATGTCTTTCTTTGATTGCAGGCTTTTGTCCGATTTTAAGAATTGGAATATAAAGTCCTTTAGTTCATTAGTATTTTTCTCTAGTCTCATTACTTGTTGAAACAAGGTTTCGAACGGTTTGGGATCCAGTTTCATAAATATTTTCCATGCATTGTGACTTGCAAGCAACGAATTCTCGTGTTTGAAGATTATTCCATGTTTTACGATATCTTGGGCTATGGTCTGGGCAACGAAGATTGTCATGAAATTTGTTAGCCACATCTTTTTTTTCGTCGTTTCTGGAATTAATTTGTCATTAATTATAATATGGGTCAAATCCTTATTACTGTTAATCGAATGAGAATTTAAATTCCTATTATAAGAATTTTTTTTCGGGGAAATTGACACGGTAAAATTAAGATTCGTGGCGATATAATTAATTGATTGCTTATGGTACACATACGGCTGATTGTTAGGTTCGGGATGATAGTTATTTTGGATGGTTTCATTCAAGAATTTTTCTTTTAACCTAAAGGGTATGTGGGTTGACTTTGATTTATAGCGCACCAAATTATTTCAATAGAGAAAGTTCTATTAATTTTTGGTTGCTTTTAATTTTGATTCATTGGTTTTTATTCTTTTAAATATAATTTCTTTTCTTTTCGCTCTATATATTACGCTTTTTGGGTTGTAGAGATATTGTTTGTAATATTTTATTTCTTGGAGTTGGTCGTGTTGACCTTGATATTTTACGCAGTTTGGATTTCCCTCAATCTTGTAGACTAATTTTTGTTTTCTGCATTTGTCTAGAAGCAATAAATCTGTCTGACATGGACCTTTAACGAACCAGTACTGAACTTTATATTGTTTTTTGCAATTTTCTTATCTCATATTGTATATATAGAAGGTACTTGCCCTTTCTGCCGTTATATTTTATTCCCAATTTTCCTCTCGCGGGCCGATATTTGGATGTATTTGCCAATTGTAGTCCAAAACGATACGATCCTATGTTTTATTCTCTTAAATTATATTTGACATCCCATTTTTTCGCGAACATTTCTTCCCCTGATTTATTCACAATAAGGGTTGCTGCAGAGTATATCATATTTTCTTTTGCGTACTTGATAGTTATAAACTCTGTGTCAATAATTGCCTTGGCCATTGTTCTGAAATGAAAGATAGTTTCTATTGGCTTTTGTCTAGTTATTTTTTTCAATATTAGTTACAATCATGGTTTACTCTAGGTCGAGGTCAAACTACCTTTTCGCCAGTATTTCCTCATACTCAAGTACTTATTCGTTCGACATAATTCGATTCTTCTAAAGCTCCATATTAACAAATAATGAGTATATACTTTGAATGGAATGTAAGGTAACTTCAGGTCGAGGTCAACTACTTTTTCACCAGTGCCACCTTGCACTTGGCTATTCGTGTATTCAAACGTAATTCGATTCTCTAAAGTTTCATACAGGCTCAAAAGTATTGAGATTTTCAAGAAACTACCTTTTTTTGTCAATTTAAAGAACTAAATATATAAATTCTTGGATATAAAATATTAGCACACTATTAGTTTATTCATATAATGCACTTTCTAAATAGTGGCTCATTAATCTAGATATAACACTTCAGGTAATATTGGCAAGCCTGTCCATTATTTAATTTAACGGGATTATTTATATACACAGTTTCTTCCACGGATATCGGCTTTTAATTTTAATATGGGTGCATCATCAGGCAATGCCGCCTTTGAACTTGAGGATGTCAGCATATTGGTAGGTCGATTATTTTCCCATTATGATACATTTTAACTGAGAAATTTGAGTTCTAAAACTACGTTATTTTTACCGCTTTCAGACGTATTCAATTACATTAAATACACTAGTAATTGGTTTGGGAGGCGAAGGCCTTCCAATGTGGCAGTTATGTCGTACCTTCGCATATTTTGTCGAATGACTTGACAACGGGTCATTTATTATTTTTGCTACGGAAAAACGTAAGTTTACGTGCGACTGGCAACAACATAGTTGCTCGCGCACAATTACGTCCAAGCCGGGGAATATTTTGATTCCGAAATTTCTGTCTTATTGGAAGAAATTCAGGGTTATTTTCTTTACGTCTTGGGGTGATTTATAATCCCTTGGGGTGATTTGAAAAATAGCAGATCCTGTTGAAGGGTTAATTGGGTTTAGGTATGTGTTATTTACGCAGTTGACGCATAGGGCCCTAAGGAAGCTTTCTCCTTCTAGCATGTGCCCTCGGTCTATTAGGATGGAGAGAAATTTAATGGGCCAAATTGTAGTGACGTTATGATCATCCTGATCATACCAAATGTTGCTTGCGATGTACTCGGATAATGAGGCATACTTGGTCATTGGGATTCTTTGTATTAAAATTTGGAATACTAGGTTGGCGCTTAGCCTGGTGTATTCGATCGTTCTGGTCATTGTACGTGCACTAAAATTATAATGAACCATGGTTGCTATTAATCTTAGGATCATTCTGTCTTCCAAGACTTTCCTTGGAGATTTTAAAAGAAAGTCTAGCGTAGGACAGTCAAGATTCTCCACTGTTTTGATAGGAACCCATTATTTTAAGGAATCATTAATATTATCCGTGCTATGGCTTTTCTTGAGTTTCCATGAGGTTATGTTTTCTAGTCTACAACTACTTAACTATGGCTGTCATGGGAATCTTATCATAGTTGCTGTTTTTTTTTGAATTATTCTACTAGATTTTAGGTTAAAACTAGCAACGTACCGTATGGTCGCTTGTTTCGACGTTTTCCTTAACCAGTTGCCAACGGTTACTCACGTACCGTATCTGCAAATGTGTTATTATATAAAATTAATAAATGATTACATAGTAAATGATTACGTAGTAGTAGTAGTATATTTTCAAAGTAATTATGTTGAGTTACAGTAATTTAAGGTGTAGTAATGATTATGTAATAGTTCGTCACTTTTAATTTGATGATATTTGTCATTAGTTATAGCTGTTTACTTGGCTTTTATAATTTTATGGTATTTAATTTTATTAGTCTTCTTGGGTTCCTTATTCTGTACAAGTTGTTCTTCGTAAGGAAATACTCTGGCAGGGCGTTTGTCCACAAAACAATCAACCGTGTAGCCACGCCCTGCAAAGGTATTCCCCACGTATCGGACTTTCTGTCCATCTTCATTCCAGATTCCCGTATGGTCATTTTTGTTAAAGTGATTCTTCTAATAGAAGGGGTAATGTAGGGTAATTCTTGCGAGTCACTTTTCATAGAGAGATGAGTTGATCTTTTCATGAAAGTTCCTCGGTCAAACAGTCATGACAAATGGGATAAAAGCACCACAGGTCAGAACAGTTGACCAGCGGATCCCCACGTTGCAGAGTCGTTTCATTTAAATATAATTTTTAATTCTTTACTATTTAACAATCGTTTCTCCTAACAGTATAGTTGTTTCTCATAGAGAGTCAGAGACCAAGGCGGCGGCAGAGGGTTAGTAGACACCACAGCCGTCGCCATGACCACGATTTCCCACGACTGAGGATCCATCTATTTCTTAATTATTTCCTTGTTATTTAATCACAACTCGTATCCGTATAGTTGTTTCTCATAGAGAGCTAAGGCCAAACGGCAATGGAAACAGGATAATGACACTATTACCACTTCCTTTTGCCATGGCTTCCCACGACGGATGATCCTCTTGTTTTAAAAAAAAATTTGTCGAATCACAGTTATAATCCCTAGCTAAATGATTTCTTGTTATGCACATCTCGTATCGGTATAGCTGTTACTCAGAGGAAGATGAGGATCAAGTGCTTGCGTAGCAGGATAGTATGCGCTAAGCCAACCCATGGCCTCAACCTCCCATGGTTGGGGGTCCGTCTGTTTTCACAAATGTCACTTTAATTCCAATGGTTACTTTGAATAGTTCCTCCGACATCATTCTCCAAGTACTTCATGGGGGTTTTCGCCCATTATTTGATTATTTTGTTCTTATAAAGGAGATTCGACGTGTATATTGAGCCTTCACTGCTTATCACGAGTAAAAAAAATTATTCTCATTACCTCCCGAAGTGTGTGGGGTATCCCTACTGATTTTCAGCTAAAAGTGTCTTTTTACTTAGTTTTGAGTGGGTTCTCGACCGTGAATTATAAAAAGGGAATAGTAGTGTTTTTTCGTGAGGAATAGTTAATATTTTGTTCATTTGACTGTTCACGAGATTATCTTAATTTTAGTGACGAAGAAATTCTCTGTCTAATCTTTTGTGACGGAAGTTATAGACGAAATTAGAATAGAATTTTACTCTCTGTTAATCCCGTCTGCACTAGTACTGAATAAATGTGAACGAGAAATTAACAGAAAGACAAACGGTACATTTCCAAAAGAGCTGGATTTAATTAATGCGAGAACCGACGATCAGTTTGAAAAAGTTCTAAAATGTTCTTTTAGGATTTAATGTGGGCATTCGATCCCTGTTTTTATGCACAAATATGATAACTTGGTGAATCTTTATATCCAACAATCTTTTAAGCATCCGTAGTTATTGCGTATCCTGCCAACGTAAACAAATTTCGTTACCACAGAAGTTCGAAAATATAAACTCATCTTCTATGGCCATCGAAAACTAAGGCCTTAATACTTATTACAGGGCAATAGTAAGCTAGTAAACTGTAAGGCATTTTCATTTATTGTCACATTTTATTCAGCTTTGATTAAAGGTTTTTTTTCATAATTTCCTGCTATTAAATTATCTATTGATTTATTTTTTTTCAGTCTCGAACTCGATTAATTTAAAGGGGGTTAATTTATTTTACATTGAAAGTTGTTCTTCCTTAATTGCTTATTTTGATAGTTAATTTTTAAGTTAGATCGAATGAAGAGTTGTGCGTTGATGTTTACTCAAATAATATCGTTAGAATACGTAGGAATAAACTCTTTATTTCAGGCTATTTCAGAATTGTGCTTAAATTGGTGGAATACGGGGCCTAGTTAATAAAGAATAGATTTTACAGTTCAAGTGAACACTTTATCAATGTTTAATGGGTCGGCTTATTCTGCTTCAGTGGCAGAGATAGTGCCACGTGGCAGAGGTATGATATTACCTAAAATTTTGCATGGATGTGTGTATGTGTTTGAATGGGTGCCTGGCATAAGTTATAAAAATTTATATATCTTATATCATTTTAATCGTAAAATTAGCCCGCGTGACTAGAGTTCTTATTTTGTTTAGCGTGGGCTAGTCTTGTCTCCACAAAACTCGGAATTGTCATATATTTTCAATTTTACTAATCTCTTTCCTTTTGTTTATAAATCATTCAAGTAGTATTATGCTTTGACTCATTACATTTCTGAAAGGAAACCATTCGATATGCCTACTCTGATTTCGTGGTGCCACAGGTCGGTGCCACGAGGGTTCCATACGAAAGTGCCACGCGATAAGGGGGGGGGTCATACATTTGAATATAACATTACCTATATTCTCTGTTACTTTTTTTGAATTTTGTTGCGATATTTTACAAGTTTGACGTTATCAGAGTGTTGAAATGGTCTTGGGGCAGATTTGTTCTAATTTTTATATTGATTCAGATCCTGAGGCACAAACAATTATTTACTTTAAATATTGTATATATTTTTTGGTTTTTACTAGGTTAGGATTTTACAGGGATTTGATTTGAAGAGAAAATTCTCGGGAATTAAGCTTTATTGTTATACCTTCTAATTCAGGGTTATTCAAACGTGTTTCTGAACAAGAAATAAATTTTAACTTCAGGCCTTGGTTATAGCACATTACAGGTGGTATGATTCTATTAATCCATTCATCAAATCTCGGCGATTTACGGCTTCTAATTTTGTCCGATTATATTAGAAACTATTTTTAAATTTTTCATAATCCGTATAAATGTTCGTTTTTCCTTTATTAACCTTAGTTCAAACTCATACGTGCCTTAATGAATACATATTTTTTTAAATCTTAAATAGCATGCATTTTGTAAGGCTGGATTTTCATGAAAAACATGCCGTTTACTATGTTAAACTTCTTCTTTGAGGGAATAAAGTTTGGCAAGGATCGAAGGCCGTGACCAGCTCATAAGGTTACTAAAAATTATTAAATACCGTGGTTCTTATTATATGAGCGTTCACAAATTACGATAATTTTTGGGAGAATTTGCTTATTTGTACTTTAACTCGTTAGTTTTTGATTAGTCTCGGCTGCTAGTCTGCACATTGGCAGGCCTATATTCGTCCAATTTTGACCTACTCGTCTGGACGACATGTTGTGGAACTCGCGTCTTTTGTGAGAACCTATAGAAATTGGATTACACATTATTTTTACGCAATTCCACGAGAATTAGGCTAAAACCGCAACATTATTCTTACAGTCGTGACAACTATAGCGCGGATTTAGTTTCAAAAGTTCCTGTTAACGAACGGGGGGAGGGGGGTTTTGTCCTATCTTTTAGGATATTAGGGTTATGATTTTTGCGATTGACCACTTGTTGACAAAGGGCTTGCGACATGTTTGTGTCTGCGTGCATATTATTGGCTTCTAGTCTTTCTCTGGAAAACTAAGGTTATATGTATACACTTCTTATGTTTCTTGGATATTCAGTTTAATAACTCCTACATTATGGTTGACCTCCTCTAGGCTTCTGCTTATTATACGGGTTATTATTTTTTTTCAAGATATATATATATATATATATATATATATATATATATTTTCTATTTTGATGAGTTTACGGGCCATTCCTATGTTTTACCTGCGGTAATTCTCGATTTATTCCCAGCGGTGGGTTTTGATTAATTCTTTAGCGATTTCCTTTCTTTTACAAGGTTTCTTTCTTTCTTTGTCTAGTTTTTGAAGTAGAGCAATATTTTTATTGTGGAGCTCATTAGACATTAATCTTATTGTAGTTATAATTGTCTATTTTTTCGTTCTGAAGTTATGGTATTTAAACCAAGGGTCGTAACGCTATTTAATGCACGATATAGGGTGTCATAAATATCGGCATCTTGGGCTTAAGGATAGCCTTTTTCATTAAGCTGTCTGTTCTACATGAATAATGTTCGATTTAAAAGATGTGTGAATTATAATTGGATTATGTCACACAAAAAGTACATCAAGCCGAAGGGATTAATAGACTAAGGTCATAAAACTTTTCCTTTCAGGTCTTCCTATGTTTTACGCTTTTCTTGGGCTAGTCTTTCTCTGGAAAACTAAGCTTATATGTATACACTTCTTATGTTTCTTGGATATTCAGTTTAATAACTCCTACATTATGGTTGACCTCCTCTAGGCTTCTGCTTATTCTACGGGTTATTATTTTTTTTTTTCAAGATATATATATATATATATATATATATATATATATATATATATATATATATATATATATATATATATATATATATATATATATATATATATATATATATATATATATATATATATATATATATATATATATATATATATATATATATATATATATATATATATATATATTTCTTTTTTTGATGAATTTACGGGCCATTCCTATGTTTTACCTGCGGTAATTCTCGATTTATTCCCAGCGGTGGGTTTTGATTAATTCTTTAGCGATTTCCTTTCTTTTACAAGGTATCTTTCTTTCTTTATCTAGGTTCTGAAGTAGAGCAATATTTTTATTGTGGAGCTCATGAGACATTAATCTTATTGCAGTTATCATTGTTTTTTTTTCCTGCTGAAGTTATGCTGAAGTTAAACCTCAACTCAACCATTATTCTCCATGTTTAACCCCTATACGAAGAAACTTAAACAGCTGTTTAGTGGCACGCGCGTTTCTCTCAGACATCCAATCAAGCCCAGACTTTCTTACAAGACATTCATTCCATAACTCAGAAAGCTCTTCACACCTGGATACAAAATAAAACAGATTTTCATCCACACATCGGGCAAAAGTAAGGGCCGACCACCAGCTTAAACTTTCCCTCGAACTTTTCTTTTCTCTCTTAAATACAAACTATCCCCCTTACCCCCAACAAATTCTTCCAATCCTCTCGGATCAACCCAAATTTAAAATAAACTTCCTCCCTAACAGCTCTTTAGCTCAGGAGTAAAAACTCAAAGAAATAGATTGGCCCTTTTGGGCTTGCCACTCTTGGATTTTTTGGTCGTCTAAGGTAGCTATAATTACGTTCTCATCCATCATTCATGTTCCTTCTATGGAAATGGATGAAAAAAAAATCTTAAAGTGAGAAGAAATTAAATTGAACATTCAAGACAAACTTATTACGAACCAATCTTCCTATATCTTGAATGATGACGATTAAAAAAATAATACATAATCATATCATAATCATAATCATATTGAAATTACCAAGGGGATAAGGAGCCATGGCAACTTTTTCTATTTCAATCTTAATTTAGCATATGGCAAAAATTTGCTATAAAATAATTTATAAATAATTTATGCTGAAGTTATGCTGAAGTTAAGTTTTTCCTGCTGAAGTTAAACCAAGGGTCGTTACGCTATTTAATGGCACGATATAGGGTGTCATAAATATCGGCATCTTGGGCTTAAGGATAGCCTTTTTCATTAAGCTGTATGTTCTACATGAATAACGTTTGATTTAATAGATTTGTGAATTACAATTGGATTATGTCACACAAAAAGTACATCAAGCCGAAAAGATTAATAGACTAAGGTCATAAAACTTTTCCTTTCAGGTCTTCCTATGTTTTACGCTCTTCTGTGGGCTCAATTTTTTTTTACCTTAAGAATTATACTGCCCTTGAGGTTTTGTTTGTATCTACGAACGTGTCTCATAGTAAGGATTATATCGCATTTCTCTAGTTTGATAATTACGGGCAAAAATCAGCATTATAAATGCTAAAATTTTGATGTATTTTTACGTTCAGGGTATTGATTTTTTTTTCGATTCTTTAGCAATTATTCCTCTTTGTTTATTTAGGTTTCAAAACAGACTAGTACACTAATTCATGTATTTTGGATTATTCCACGCCAAAATATAATCAAATATATATATATATATATATATATATATATATATATATATATATATATATATATATATATATATATATATATATATATATATATATATATATATATATATAAATAAAAATATATCGAAGATATCAATAGTTTGAGACCAAAATATATTTTTTTGATCTTCTCATTTGCTCCGGGGTAATTTTATCTTACTGCTGAAGTTGGCGTTTTTATTGTTTGGTATTTAAATAAAATTTTATCACAGTAAGTTATTTATTACTATGATCTTTTTTTTTAAGCAAATAGACTGCTCATTAAGGGCATCAAAATAGTTCAGAATATAAAATAGTACACGGTTCAACTACTTATTACTACCAGCACTAAGGGTATCTTTGAATTAATTTGTTGGAGCTTGCATTTTTGAGGAAAACAAATGAAAACGCGCAGAAATCGGGAAGGGCTTTAATCAGATTTTGTCATTTAGCTTTCGTACTTTTTGAATTGTATTTGAGTTCTTGGATTTTTTGTGTTGCGTTCATTTGGTTAGGATTTATGATGACTGGAAGGTGAGCCTTTTAAGGCTGCTTTTATATTCTATCATGACTCTAATGTGTTTGGGAAATGGTGGGCTCGGTTTTGTTCACGGGTTATACGTAGGGTTGATGGATATTTTGCCCCGTTAGGTACGCGTTTTCACTATCTAGCGCCTGTTAGAAGTTCCTAATAACGCTAGTTTAAATCTATCTATTTTTTTGAAACCACTCCACTGTCTTTTGATAATATTAGAAGCATGAGTTGTTTATTACAAAAGTATTTCTAAGATATAATGCACTGCACGGGGTTAATTAAGCTGCATTGCTAGTATTGACTTTTAAAAGAGAGAAAGTATTTCGATTTTGACGGAGAAACACATAAATAAGTCGATCAATTTCCCATCAGTTTTTGTGAGTTTTTGGAAAGCATAGTTAAGTTACTGGTGTGGTGTGGTCCCCAAGAATTAGCATTATACGTAGGGCCACTTGAACTGCATAAATGATTTGTAACGCTAAGAGAAGTAGGATTAGTTTAGTAAAAAAATTGCGAAAAGAGAATCTGCTTGGTCTCGTTTAGTGATTTCCAGGGGTTCTTTAAATAACTGAATTTATTTTAAAGCTCAGAAGAATGCTCTCATTTCCCATTGACCACCTTTAATTTTCTTTTTATTTCACTGATAAAGGATGGTTTTGATAATTTAAGCTTCTCATCATCACATGTCTTACGTACGGATTAAAGATCCATTTATGTCATCAAAGAAAAGATATATAATTTTACTTACATTTATTTTCAATGAGGGAATTTCTGCCAAATTCTTGAGTTCATATATTGATTCGGGTAATTAGTGATAGCTTTTTTTTCTTTTAGTAAATGAACAGATTTGAAAGATTAGTCAAGTCTGCTTCTGTTATTTAGATTGACAGAAACTCTATATTTATGACTTGGTTAACTATTATGTTTCTGCATGCTAACAAATCATGCCTCACATCATTACTACCCTTATATATATGCTTGATTATTACATATCCATTAATTACCAAATGTGTGTTCTAATAACTGAGAAACCTTGGTTATAATTATTGCGATAACGACTCGTACATATTTTTGCCGAATATGTATTTTAGGTTGTCTAGTATTTTATAAATTTTACAACAAGTTAGCATGGCTACTTCCGGTCATCTTTTCTTGTGATTAAATTCGGACTACTTTATTATATTTTTTTTTCTTGAAAGAATTTTTTTTTTGTTGATATTTGTGTTAAAGTTTTTTTTAAAGTTTTGTGTTACTGTTAGAAGCGGTTATTTATTATTTAGGCAATTGAACGTCGCGTGTCTTCTGAGTGGCTATTATGATAATACTAATGATAATAACAAGATATTGCGAAATTAAGGTTTTACGTTTGATCAATTGTTTTAGCGGTTTGTCAAGAATTCCAATGTCTTAATAATAAAAATACTGAATACGCCTTATGCTGAGGGTGAGAAGAGAAAGGTTAGGATACTCTACGATTCGATGTTTGATTATCTTGTTCGCGTGCGGTTTTTGAATTCGGATAAGTTATCAGATAAAATTAATTTCAGAAGAGGTAGGATCGACCCTAAGGAAACCTTCAGTATATCAAACCTCGAAATACAAAAAAAAATTCGAGGCTTGACATACCGAAAGTCTCCTCAGATCCGCATTTGAATACTCGATTAAGATAAAAAGTATGTTCTGAATTATTGTGATTTGGGGTTGTGCATTGACATATAATTGAATTTAGTACATGGGAAACCCTAATGATCCTCATGTTGACCTACTCCAGGGGCTATCTGGGACAGGCAAAACTAGGACGGCTGTTCCAACTATACTTTATCTTCTACGGCTAAATCCAAAATATAGTACTTCGTCCAAAATTCAGGAAATACTATATTCTGCTCAGCAGAAATACGAGTCCTCTAGTTTAACGTGATCGTGCACGGGCTATTAGATTATCGCTATACCCTTGCTTACACAATTTATTATATTAAAGTTGTAAAAAATATTTCTTTTTTTGTATTTAATCGAGAAAAGAATTTTTACCTCCTTTTTGAGTTTAATTAACAGCCATGTTTAATATTTTCTTAGTTTTCTGTATCGTCTGGTAATAGATGCGTTTCGGGTGTTCCTTGTGGTGAAGAGATCTTTGAGGAATTCTGGCCAGTTGTATCATTTATTTACATGGTGGGGTATTGGGTCCTAATAGTTACGTTATTGTCCGTTGGAGGCTTTTGTTGAATAGACTCCATTTGTGGCTTTATAAGGTGATGCCAGGCTTGATTTGGAATTGTGAAACACAAGGGTTGTGGTGACCCTTCGTTGTAATTGTTAGCAAAAATATTTTCCAATTGGGGGTTTAGGGGTAGGTCAACTTCAATTGTGAAATAGGTTTCCACCATTTTCTCTAAGTTTGAGCAGAATTCTCTTTGCTTTTGCAATTCTCTGTTGATTTCGGCTTTGTTTTCCTTCAGTTGTTTTTCTAAGCTCTCCTGTTGTAGTTTAATTATTTCTTTCTGTGCTTTTAAGTGGTCGTATTCATGCTGTAAGTTTAGGAGCTTTACTTGTTCAGGTGCCAGCGCTTCTTGTACCGCTATTGTTCCAGATAGAACAGTACTGTTTCTATAATCTTCCACTTTTTACCGATTTCTTGCATTGTCTTATATAATGCTTGTAATTTTAGGAGTTTATCGAGATAATTATATCCCTTAACAAGCGTGGCACCGCTTATTGATTCCATTTCATTCTGGATTTTGGCGGTCTGCTCCTTAACTTCCATAAACTCAGTCTCGATTAATTTATCCATTTGTATAGTCACTAGGATCTCATTTGTTTTTTTGTTAATTTTTTCTTTGGAAGCCTTAACTTCACTAAAAGATTTAAGTACGGCTTCTATCATATTCTCGATTTTCATTCTTTCTGTTATTAATTGTGCCGAAGCGTCTAGGAGTTTCGATCGCACCTGTAATAGCTGGACCATAGTCGTTCCGTCTGTAACGAGGTGGCACCAGGTATTTTTTTGGGAAGAGGGGTTGAACAATTCTTGTTCTACTTCTATCCTCAGGGTTTTCTATCAAGCCGGGATTCAGTTTATCTGCAAAAGTTAACTCTTATTTTCCTTCGACCTTTTACGGATAGCTTTCGTTGAAGTGTCGTATCCATACACATTTGTTTTAAGTTTTTTTTTGCTTATTCAACCTACTCATTTCGTCTTAAAATTATTTTATGACTTTTTGGGGTACTTGATCTCTAGACGTACTTCCAGTTATCTGGTTTTTTAATTGATTTGTCAGATTTTGTGGTAACTTCCTGTTCGCTTTCTGGCGTTCTATTCTTTTTTGACCTTCCCATAGAGATTAGGTCAAATTTCTTGTACTGTTTCAATAAGAATTTTTGACCTTTTAATTTAGCGTCTTTCGCTTGAGCTGTAGCCGAAGTCGGTTTTCGTTTTTGTGCATCTTGGGGTTTGTCTAGAGCTGATTCCTCGCCTGATTCAGTAGAACTGGTCTCTGAGGATTCATCGTTAGGGCTTTCCGGGGTGGTCCTTTGCAATTTTGGAGTATCACCAGCCCTTGCTTCATATATTTCGTCTCCTCTCGAAGTAGAGGGTTTATTTTCCATTTTCTCACGCTGAATTCCTGTTTCGGGGGAGTTAAAAGATTCTTAAGAACTCTGGGAGGAGTCAAATGTTTGTGGAGAGTGTTTCCATTGTTTGAATGCCCTATCATCGGGGGGGGGGGGGGTATTTTTTGTAACATAGTCTGTCGCCAGGAGGCTGATTCCTTGGACTTGACTTTGGATGCCGTTATGTGATGATATTGTCCTAGATTTTCATCTTCAAGATATTCCTGGGTCGAAGGCAAGGTACTTTGCCTTGTTTTTATAGGGTAATTAATAATGTCCATAGTTTCTCTCAAATTTTTTTGTTTGTTTCCTTGGGTGGAGTTTTCTTTATTTTTACACCCGGGGTTTCCACAGCTCTATTTAATTCATCCCTTAGCGATAGGGGCCTCTCGATCGGGGTTGCTGGTGATACCATATCATCTGGAAATCTTTGGGGGGGGATAAGGGGTTGAAATTCTATCGGGGAAAAATCGGGTTTTTGGGGACATTGTATAGTCTAACTCTTCTGATCTTTCTGACGATGAACTTTTTGGACCTTTTTGGGGTTTTGTTGCCATTGGTTTTAAAGATTTTCTTTTGGGGATGACTAGATTTTTCATGGCTAAAAATTCTTCAAAGTTTTCCTCGTCACTATCATTTTCGAAATAGTCTTGTTTGAAATTGAAAGGTTTTAACTCGGCTAGCTTTGACTTGGGGAATTCATTTTCCGCGTTTGACGAATCGGTAGATGAAGGTTTCAGTGTCCATCTGTCCGGGTACTTGGCCCTTTTATACGGCTAACATGTGCCTTATATGTTCTTCCGTTGTCAGGGTTTATCATTTTAAAAGTAAAATCATTGCCTTATTTTTTGATTATTCTGTAAGGTCCAGATTATTTATTGGAAAGTTTTTTGCCTTCCACCTTTAACTCATTCCTTAGGTAGACACAATCTCCTATCTTAAAATTTATGTTCCCTTTGACTTTGGATTCGTTTCTCAACTCTTGGGTTATTTTACATTTTTCTAATTCTTGTTTAACTACCTTATAGGTTTTCTTCATCCTATTTATAAAATTTTGTTTGTAGTCCTCTGTATTATTGTAATACTGTCTGGATTCTAAAAGTTCCTGATAGGGTATTTTAAAATCGCGCACGAATAAAAGATAAAATGGACTTTCTTTAGTTGTCTCTGAATAGGCAGTATTAGTTACATTGGTTAAGTAAGGTAGGAATTGATCCCAATCGTTCCTGTTATCTTTTGTATAAATGCTCAAGATATTCGAAAATATTTTATGCCTGTTTTCGATTTTCCCATTAGCTTGCGGGTGATAGGGAGATGTCACCAATTTCTCTATGTTAAGAAAAATCATTAAATCTTTTGTTACCTTTGAAACAAAATTACTTCCATTATCACTTATAACCTTGTTAGGAACGCCAAATTTTAGAAATATTTTCACTAGTGCTTTACTCGTAGTGTATGCGCCGAGTAAATTGATTTTTCAATGCCTTAGCGAAAGTGAACCCAGAAAAGTGATCTATTACTGAAAGAATGCAAGTATGGCCTCTGTTGGAAACAGGTAAGCATCCATTGGCTCCATATAAATCAAATGAAACAATATTGAAAGGAAACCTCGCCACTGGCGCTCTTCCCATCGGGGGATGGGGGTAAGTTTGTGGATTCTTTCTTAAATTACATGATTCGCAATTGTTTATGAAATCCTTGAGTTTGGTTAGTGCTGAAGGAACAAAGAAATATTTTTTTAATCTGTGATTGGTTTTCGTGATTCCCAAGTGTCCGCCTGTATCTGAATGAAAATATTCGAAGGCAGGTATTATTAGGTTTTGGGGTAATACAGGTATTATCAAGGTTTGGTTTCTATTTGTATCGCCTGTTACTATCCTGCAAAGGATTTCTTCGTCTAAATCATAATTAAAATTGTCTATTTCCCTTCTCAGGGCTTTGAACTTATCGGGGAGGTTATTAAAATTCACAAAATAATTAATGAGAGTCGAACACATTTTGTCCTTAATTTGGTTTCTTTTAATGTTAGCCAGCGATAAGGGGCTATGATTAATTTCTTTTTCTTCTATTTGGATTTTATGTTTATTCTTCTTGTGTTTTCGTTTACTGGGATTAACGGAATTTACTTCTTTGTTTTCGTTATCTGAGGAGTTGTTTTCGGGGTATCTACTCAAGTAATCACAGGGTGCATTTTGTTTACCGGTCAAATGCTCAAATTCATAGTCCCAATCTTGGATTTTCATTATCTATCTAGCTAAGATTTCCATTGGATTTTTGAATGTGCTTAGGTACTGTAGGCTTTTATGGTCCGAACGTAGCTTAAATTTTTGACCCTCTAAATAATATCTAAATTTGTCTAAATGGTAAATTATAGATAGTAGTTTCAATTGCGTTGCAGAATAACTGCTTTCGCCTTTTGATAGAGTTCTACTTGAATAGCATATGACTTTCTCTATATACTGAGGGGATTTGTGTAGGGGGTCCGAGTAGTCTTCTATGGGGATTAACTGGGAAAGGATTGCACCGATGCCCAGAGCTTATGCGTCTGTGGTGACCGCAAATTGTCGTTTTCCGAAATCAGGTAGCGACAATACTGGTTCAGAAGTAAGTGCTTTCTTGAGAGTGTCTAAGGAAGTTTGATATTCTTGTGACTAGGTAATATTTTTGGGGGTCCCTTTGGTTAGATCCGATAGGCGTTTTGCAATATGTACATAGTTACGTATAAATTTTCTAAAATAACTGGTTAAACCAAGAATGGCTCGCAATTAATTTATAGTTTTCGGAGGTTTAAGTTTTCTGCAAATTTTATTTTCTCGGGGTCCGGTGATATCTGGCCTTGGGTCACTATCATTCCCAAGAATTTTGTTTCGGATTGAAGTAAATTTACTTTTTCAGGTCTACATTTCAGATTACATTCTCTGAATTTTTCAAAAACTTTGGCTAATGTGGCTAAATGATCCTCTGGGTTTTCTCCTACACAAATTACATCATCCACAAAATGAATAAAATTCTTTACACCTCTTAATAAATGTAACAAAGGTCTACATAGTGCACTTAAACTAGCTTTAAGTCCGAAGGGTACTCTTAAATATTCATAAGAGCCACATTCAGTTGTAGAAAATGCTGTTTTATAAACGTCATTATCTGCTATCTTAACTTGATGATAACCTTGTGTGAGGTCGAAAGAGGTAAAAAAATTTATTTTTGTTTGAGATGGAGTCCAAGATCTCGTCAATTTGGGGCAGGGGAAATTTGTCGCTAACTACCTGCTTGTTCAGAGCTATATAGTCTACAACGAGCCTAAGGTCCTTGTTCTTTTTTGGCACTAGTATAACAGGGGCTGAATACGGGCTTATGCTTGGGCGTATGATATTATTTCTCTCTAATTCGCAGATTTTATTTTTTAACCAATTTTTGTAGGGATGAGGGATACGATAGGGCTGTTTAGCGACAGGCAGCCCTATAGTTTGGATAGAATGTTCATAGAACGGTATCAATCCAATGTCCTCTTCACACGTAGAAAATATATCTCTAAGGTTCCAGAGCAATTCAAATAATTTTTTTCTTAATTCCGTATCTTGGATATGGTCTAATTTAAATTTTTCCAAAAATTGGGGTCTTGTTAGTGGGTACCTATTCCTTGGATTACTAACCCCAATGCTATTAACTAAGCTTATTTTGGAGTTTTTCCACTTGTTTTGCTCGCACTCAGAAATCACTTGTATTTCAACAAGGCATGTTCCCTTTTTTCATGTAATCGTATCATTTTCATGTGTATTTGTCAACCAAATAAAACCCTCTCCTTTTTCGTATAAAATTATCTGTTCTTCACAAAATAGATTTTCGGGGATTTCTCCACACGGGGATGCAAACCAAATTTCGGAGTTGTCGTTTACGGGGGTGACCATTTGTGAGATTTGAACTCTTTGCATTGTTTTTGGTGGGATCTTTGTTTTACGCACTGCGAATCCATAATATTTTTCTTCCGAATTATTTCTTGTTATATTGAGATTGGCGCTTGATCGCGTCAAATCTTCCGCTAGTGAGGTTGGCTGTAAGAAGCCCATGTTGGGGTTAATTACTTCATTCCACAATTCTGCTATTTTCTTAATTTCTTCTAAGCCGGGGAATATTTTGATTCCAAAATTTCCGTCTTGTTGGAAGAAATTCAGGGTTACTTTCTTTATGTCTTTATAATCCCTTGGGGTGATTTGATAAATAGCAGATCCTGTTGAAGGGTTAATTGGGTTTAGGTATGTGTTATTTACGCATTTGACGCACAGGGCCCTAAGGAAGCTTTCTCCCTCTAGCATGTGCCCTCGGTCTATTAGAATGGAGAGAAATTTAATAGGCCAAATTGTAGTGACGTTATGATCATCGTGATCATACCAAATGTTGCTTGCAATGTACTCGGATAATGAGGCATACTTGGTCATTGGGATTCTTTGTATTAAAATTTGGAATACTAGGTTGGCGCTTAGCCTGGTGTATTCGATTGTTCTTGTCCTTGTAAGTGCACTAAAATTATAAAGCACTAAGGTTGCTATTAATCTTCGGATTATTTTTTCTTCCAAGACTTTCCTTGGAGATTTTAAAAGGAAATGTAGTGTGGGGCAGTCAAGATTCTCCACTGTTTTGATAGGAACCCATTATTCTAAGGAATCATTAATATTATCCGTGCTATGGCTTTTCTTGAGTTTCCATGAGGTTATATTTTCTAGTTTACAACTACTTAACTATGGCAGGCTTGGGAATCTTATCATAGTTGCTGTTTTTTTGCTGTTTTTTTTTTGAATTATTCTACTAGATTTTAGGTTAAAACTAGCAACGTACCGTATGGTCGCTTGTTTCGACGTTTTCCTTAACCAGTTGCCGACGGTTACTAACGTACCGTATCTGTAAATGTGTTATTATATAACATTAATCAATGATTACATAGTAAATGATTACGTAGTAGTAGTATATTTTCAAAGTAATTATGTTGAGCTATAGTAGTTTAAGGTATAGTAATGATTATGTAATAGTTAGGCACTTTCAATTTGATGATGTTTGTCATTAGTTATAGCTGTTTACTTGGCTTTTATAATTTTATGGTATTTAATTTTACTGGTCTTCTTGGGTTCCTTATTCTGTAAAATTTGTTCTTCGTAAGGAAATACTTTGTCAGGGCGTTTGTCCACAAAACAATCAACCGTGTAGCCAAGCCCTTCAAAGGTATTCCCCACGTATCGGACTTCCTTTCCATCTTCATTCCAGATTCTCGTATGGTCACTTTTGTTGAAGTGGTCCTTCTAATGGAAGGGGTAACGTAGGGTCATTCTTGCGGGTCACTTTTCCTCGAGAGATAGGTTGATCTTTTCATGAAAGTTCCTCGGTCAAACAGTCATGACCAATGGGATAAAAGCACCACAGGTCAGAACAGTTGACCAGCGGATCCCCACGTTGTAGAGTCGTGTGATTTAACTATAATTTATAACTCTTTACTATTTAACAATCATTTCTCCTAACAGTATAGTTGTTTCTCATAGAGAGTCAGAGACCAAGGTGGCGGCAGAGGGTTAGTAGACACCACCGCCGTCGCCATGACCACGACTTCCCACGACTGAGGATCCATCTATTTCTTAATTATTTCCTTGTTATGTAATCACAACTCGTATCCGTATAGTTGTTTCTCATAGAGAGCCAAGGCCAAATGGCAATGGAAACAGGATAATGACACCATTACCACTCCCGCGTGCCATGGTTTCCCACGACTGATGATCCTCTTGTTTTAAAAAAAAATTTGTCGAATCACAGTAATAATCCCTAGCTCAATGATTTCTTGTTATGCACGTCTCGTATCTGTATAGTTGTTACTCAAAGGAAGATCAGGATCAAGTGCTTGCGTAGCAGGATAGTATGCGCTAAGCCAACCCATGGCCTCAACCTCCCATGGTTGGGGGTCCGTCTGTTTTCACAAATGTCACTTTAATTCCAATGGTTACTTTGAATAGTTCCTCCGACATCATTCTCCAAGTACTTCATGGGGGTTTTCGCCCATTATTTGATTATTTTGTTCTTATAAAGGAGATTCGACGTGTATATTGAGCCTTCACTGCTTATCAAGAGTAAACAAAATTATTCTCATTACCTCCCAAAGTGTGTGGGGTATCCCTACTGATTTTCAGCTAAAAGTGTCTTTTTACTTAGTTTTGAGTGGGTTCTCGACCGTGAATTATAAAAAGCGAATAGTAGTGTTTTTTCGTGAGGAATAGTTAATATTTTGTTCATTTGACTGTTCACGAGATTATCTTAATTTTAGTGACGAAGAAATTCTCTGTCTAATCTTTTGTGACGGAAGTTATAGACGAAATTAGAATGAAATTTTACTCTCTGTTAATCCCGTCTGCACTAGTACTGAATAAATGCGAACGAGAAATTAACAGAAAGACAAACGGTACATTTCCAAAAGAGCTGGATTTAATTAATGCGAGAACCGACGATCAGTTTGAAGGAGTTCTAAAATTTTCTTTTAGGATTTAATGTGGGCATTCGATCCCTGTTTTTATGCACAATTATGAATACTTGGTGAATCCTCATATCCAACAATCTTTTAAGCATCCGTAGTTATTGCGTATCCTGCCAACGTAAACAAATTTCGTTACCACAGAAGTTCGAAAATATAAACTCATCTTCTAAGGCCATCGAGAACTAAGGCCTTAATACTTATTACAGGGCAATAGTAAGCT
Source organism: Artemia sp. Qi Xiang Cuo (assembly GCF_049724085.1). Classification (NCBI taxonomy): domain Eukaryota; kingdom Metazoa; phylum Arthropoda; class Branchiopoda; order Anostraca; family Artemiidae; genus Artemia; species Artemia sp. Qi Xiang Cuo. The sequence continues at coordinate 41,641,761 of NC_142807.1, read as the reverse complement.
AGCAAACTGTAAGGCATTTTCATTTATTGTCACATTTTATTCAGCTTTGATTAAAGGTTATTTTTTCATAATTTCCTGCTATTAAATTATCTATTGATTTTTTTTTCAGTCTCGCACTCGATTAAGTTAAAGGGAGTTAATTTATTTTATATTGAAGGCTGTTCTTCCTTAATTGCTTATTTTGATAGCTATTTCTTAAGTTAGATCGAATGAAGAATTGTGCATTGATGTTTACTCAAATATTACCGTTAGAATATGTAGGGATAAACTCCTTATTTCAGGCTATTTCAGAATTGTGCTTAAATTGGTGGAATACGAAGCCTAGTTAATAAAGAATAGATTTTACAGTTCAAGTGAATACTTTATCAATGTTTAATGTGTCGGCTTATTCTGCTTCAGTGGCAGAGATAGTGCCACGTGGCAGAGGTATGATATTGCCTAAAATTTTGCATGGATATGTGTATGCGTTTGAATGGGCGCCTGGCATAAGGTATAAAAATTTATTTATCTTATATTATTTTTATCGTAAAATTAGCCCACGTGACTAGAGTTCTTATTTAGTTTAGCTTGGGCTAGTCTTGTTTCCACAAGACTCAGAATTATCATATATTTCCAATTTTACTATTCTCTTTCCTTTTGTTTATAAATCATTCAAGTAGTATTATGCTTTGACTCATTACATTTCTGAAAGGAATCCGTTCGTTATGCCTACTCTGATTTCGTGGTGCCACACGTTGGTGCCACGAGGGTGCCATACGAAGGTGCCACGCGATGAAAGTGGGGGGGTTCATACATTTGAATATAACACTACCTATATTCTCTGGTACTTTTTTTTTCTTCCCTCGCGATATTTTACACTTTTAAAGCTATCAGAGTGTTGAAATGGTCTTGGGGCAGATTTGTTCTAATTTTTAGATTTATTCGGATCCTGAGGCACAAACTATTATTTACTTTAAATATTGTATATATTTATTTATTTGTTTTACTAGGTTAGGATTTTACATGGATTTGATTTGAAGAGAAAATTCTCGGGAATTAAGCCTTATTGTTATATTTTCCAATTCAGGGTTATTCAAACGTGTTTCTGAAGAAGAAATAAATTTTAACATCAAGCCCTTGTTAAAGCACATTACAGGTGGTATGATTCTATTCATCTATTCACCAAATCTCGGCAATTTACGGTTTCCACTTTTGTCCGATTACATTAGAAACTATTTTTAAATTTTTCATAATCCGTATAAATGTTTGTTTTTCTTTTATTAACCCTAGTTCAAACTCATACGTGCCTTAATGAATACATATTTTTTTGAACTCTTAAATAGCATACTTTTTGTGTAAAGCTGGATTTTCATGAATAACATGCCGTTTACAATGTTACACTTCTTCTTTGAGGGAATAAAGTTTGGCAAGGTTCGAAGGCCGTGACCAGCTCATAAGGTTAGTAATAACTATAAAGTACCGTCGTTCTTAATATATGAGCGTTCACGAATTACGATAATTTTTGGGAGAATTTGCTTATTTGTACTTTAACTCGTTAGTTTGTGATTAATCGTGGCTGCTAGTCTGCACATTGGCTGGCCTATATTCGTCCAATTTTGACCTACTCGTCTGGACGACATGTTGTGGAACTCGCGTCTTAAGCGAGAACCTATAGAAATTGGCTTACGCATTATTTTTTACGCAATTCCTCGAGAATTAGGCTAAACCGCAACATTATTCTTACAGTAGCGACAACTATAGCACGAATTTAGTTTCAAAAGTTCCCGTTAACGAAAGGGGGGAGGGGGGTTTTGTCCTATCTTTTAGGATATTAGGGTTATGATTTTTGCGATTGACCACTTGTTGACAAAGGGCTTGTGACATGTTTGTGTCAGCGTGCATATTATTGGCTTCTAATCTTTCTCTGGAAAACTAAGGTTATATGTATACACTTCTTTTGTTTCTTGGATATTCAGTTTAATAACTCCTACATTATGGTTGACCTCCTCTAGGCTTCTGCTTATTCTACGGGTTATTATTTTTTTTTTCAAGATATATATATATATATATATATATATATATATATATATATATATATATATATATATATATATATATTCTTTTTTGATGAGTTTACGGGCCATTCCTATGTTTTACCTGCGGTAATTCTCGATTTATTCCCAGCGGTGGGTTTTGATTAATTCTTTAGCGATTTCCTTTCTTTTACAAGGTTTCTTTCTTTCTTTGTCTAGTTTTTGAAGTAGAGCAATATTTTTATTGTGGAGCTCATTAGACATTAATCTTATTGTAGTTATAATTGTTTTTTTCCTGCTGAAGTTATGCTGAAGTTAAACCTCAACTCAATCGATTATTCTCCATGTTTAACCCCTATACGAAGAAACTTAAACAGCTGTTTAGTGGCACGCGCGTTTCTCTCAGACATCCAATCAAGCCCAGACTTTCTTACAAGACATTCATTCCATAACTCAGAAAGCTCTTCACACCCGGATACAAAATAAAACAGATTTTCATCCACACATCGGGCAAAAGTAAGGGCCGACCACCAGCTTAAACTTTCCCTCGAACTTTTCTTTTCTCTCTTAAATACAAACTATCCCCCTTACCCCCAACAAATTCTTCCAATCCTCTCGGATCAACCCAAATTTAAAATAAACTTCCTCCCTAACAGCTCTTTAGCTCAGGAGTAAAAACTCAAAGAAATAGATTGGCCCTTTTGGGCTTGCCACTCATGGATTTTTTGGTCGTCTAAGGTAGCTATAATTACGTTCTCATCCATCATTCATGTTCCTTCTATGGAAATGGATGAAAAAAAAATCTTAAAGTGAGAAGAAATTAAATTGAACATTCAAGACAAACTTATTACGAACCAATCTTCCTATATCTTGAATGATGACGATTAAAAAAATAATACATAATCATATCATAATCATAATCATATTGAAATTACCAAGGGGATAAGGAGCCATGGCAACTTTTTCTATTTCAATCTTAATTTAGCATATGGCAAAAATATGCTATAAAATAATTTATAAATAATTTATGCTGAAGTTATGCTGAAGTTAAGTTTTTCCTGCTGAAGTTAAACCAAGGGTCGTTACGCTATTTAATGGCACGATATAGGGTGTCATAAATATCGGCATCTTGGGCTTAAGGATAGCCTTTTTCATTAAGCTGTCTGTTCTACATGAATAACGTTTGATTTAATAGATGTGTGAATTACAATTGGATTAAGTCACTCAAAAAGTACATGAAGCCGAAAAGATTAATAGACTAAGGTGATAAAACTTTTCCTTTCAGGTCTTCCTATGTTTTACGCTCTTCCGGGGTTCAATTTTTTTTACCTTAAGAATTATACTGCCCTTGAGGTTTTATTTGTATCTACGGACGTGTCTCCGAGTAAGGATTATATCGCATTTCTCTAGTTTGATAATTACGGGCAAAAATCAGCATTTTAATTGCTACAATTATGATTTATTTTTACGTTCAGGGTATTGATTTTTTTTTTCGATTCTTTAGCAATTATTCCTTTTGCTTATTTAAGTTTCGAAACTGACTAGCACACTATTTCATGTATTTTGGATTATTCCACGCCAAAATATAATCAATATATATATATATATATATATATATATATATATATATATATATATATATATATATATATATATATATATATATATATATATATATATATATATATATATATATATATATATATATATATATATATATATATATATATATATATATATATATATACATTTATATATAAGTAGTAATGCAATGCACAGTCCTGACTCTAATTGCGTAATATGCCTTACCAGGGGCCAGTGACCTATTACAATGAACCCTAAATGGCTTGGCAGACATGTTTTCTATTGTGACATTCATTTTTTGGAGGTCAAACTCATGGATACATGTTTTTTTTTTGTTTTTTTTTTAACTGGTATTTTTTCAATGAACCCCATAGCACTTTGCAGAAACCCGTGAATGTAGGACTGAAAGTTCAATTACTAATCAAGTTAGTGTGACCGCCATTTTTTGATCTGGTTAAGTGGGTATAATCTGGTTTGGTTTGTTATTGCGAGAGGATTACTCAATTTACATCTTAGTGTTAACTGGGCAATGACTAAAGGAACATTTGAAGGTGGAGAAAAAAAAAGGGTTATTACCGATTGGATAATTTTAACAAGAAATGACCGAAAATTGTTTTGGAGGAGATGGAATGAATGTGTACTGTATAATACACAAGTGATGATTTGCACAGTGCTGTCAATTTCAAATAGTTTAGAAATAAAAAAAATTAACATGAAATGGCTGAAAAGTGTTTTGAGGGAGTTGAGTTGCACGAGGGTTGACTTGCACGAGGGTTCAGTTATATGCGGATTCAGTTACACGGGGATTAGTTAAATGGTGTCGAGTAGCACGGAGGTTCAAATGTACGGGGTTTCGGTTATACAGGGGTTCAGTTACATGGGGGGTTTGGTTGCACGGGGGGCATCTGCTATAAAAAACACTTCATTCTAAACAAATACGAACATTTTGAAAAGAAGACAAAAAATTGGACACTGTAATCAGAATTATTTGATTAAAATTTAAAAAGGGGTAATGAGATATGTGATCTGTATAATACACTAGTGATGTTTGATAAGTATTGTCAATTTAAAATAGGATCCAACGTTCCCTTCGTTCCCCCATTTCTGAGGGCAGGGAGGGGTCAATTTTGGAGGGAAAACATCTACATCAAGGGGAAGGCTCAGAGACCCTTCGTTCCCACATTTCCGAGGGCAGGGGAGGGGGAGAAGGTGATAGTATTCTAATACAATAATTCAAGCATAATAGAATTTATGCTCCTCGTGGAAGCTCGTAAAAACCGTCCCCCTCTCCGGACTAGTATTAGTGGCTTACTGTCGATCTACCGAGTGAGTAAGAGTCCTATAGAATTCCTAGACAAGTATTCTTGTATACTATAATTGAGACTGCTCGTTGAACCCGGCACGAATCTTTCCACGCTCATACGCAAGGTTACGGGCCTATAAGAGAAAAGGGATATTACCTGAGCTTTTAACTTCTATAGTCGGGTTCTCTGATGGTGTGATTTTCATTAAAAATCTATGAGTTTTTGAGGATGTTTCCCCCTTTTTCGAAAACATGGCAAATTTTTCTCAGGTGCGTAACTTTTGACCGGTATAGCTAAACTTGATGAAACTGATATATTTGAAATCATAAGGATTCGCTCTTTACGCTAAAGTTTTTTTATTGTTTTAAAAAAAATAAGGTTGTGAGACAGGGTCAAACTTTAGCGTAAAGAGCGAGGCGTTGCAGAGGGGACAGTCCCTTTCATATAGGGAATAATTTCTGTTCGTTTTAAGTTTTAATGTCGCTCCTTACTTTCAGTTTTAAAAAACTTGTTTTTTTTTATTTGATTTCTGTTCGTTTTTTAGTTAATTCAGCTTTTATTTGAATAACAAGTCTACTTTTGTTTTGCTTAATGGTTGTCTCTACAAATTAACTTACGTAACTAACTTCTATATTCGTATAATTTTCTTCTGAAAAAAAATACGAAGTTCTAGATTTTTGCGGATATGGGCTTGAAAGCGTTTTAATAGAGTTTTCTTATACGCGGAACCTTACAGTGTGATTTTCATTAAAATTCATTCACTTGTAGGGGGTGTTTCCCCCCTCTTTAAGACAAAAAAAATCGGGTAAATTTTTCTCAGGCTCGTAGCCTTTGATGAGTAATACTAAATTTAATAAGATTTATATATTTACAATCAGGATTATAAATACATTCTTTAGATACATTTATTAACATCAAAATTCCGTTTTTGAAAGTCTGGATTACTATTGAGCGGTGTCTGTTGTTTTTTTATATTTTTTTTCTATTACGTTTATGTTATTACGTATATGAGGGGGAGGGTTCTCTCCTTAGTCAATACCATACTCTTTACGTTAAAAGTTTAAAAAAAAAATTTGATTCACATCCCCCTGAATCACAAAGGCCGTTTTAATTAGAATAGATAGCTCTTTTGAAAGCACTAAAAAAAATTGTAGCTTAAAGAGCGAGGTATTGACTGGAGGTAGAACCCCCTCGCATACATTATAGTGTCTGTTTGTTTCTGATGGTGTTATTGTCATTAAAATTTTATGATTTTTAGAAGATGTTTCCCCCTTTTTTGAAAACAAGGCACCTTTTTATCTAGCATGTAACTGGTAGTTTCATGTTTGGTAGATTATTCTATTTGAGTTTTGCTCAATTTTTGTTTAATGGGATTGTTTACCTCTCTTTGAAAAACTTATTTTGTAGAAAAGGTCAGTATAAAAGGGTTATTCAAATTCTTCCTTGAGTAGCTACCACTGTGAGGGATCTAAGCCCTTTTTGGCCCTTGATGCAATAGGCAATGGGATATTATAGTGAACATAGCTATAAATTTAATAACATAAAATATTTGATTCAAGATGTGAAACGCATTAAGAACCTTATTCGGCATTGGGCCAGGTTTATAGACTGCCTATAGACGGTATGTAATTTAAGCTACTAAAAGTCTAAAACTATAGAGTAAATGGCTGAAGAGTGTTTTGAGGGAGTTGAGTTGCACGAGGGTTGACTTGCACGTGGGTTCAGTTACATGGGGATTCAGTTACACGGGGATTAGTTAAATGGGGTCGAGTTGCACGAGGATTCAGTAGCACGGAGGTTCAGTTGTACGGGGTTTCGGTTATACAGGGGTTCAGTTACATGGGGGGTTCAGTTATTTTTTCAGATTTTGTGGGTTTTCGCAAGAAAATAACTGGTCTTTTAGCAAACTTAGCCATAGCTACTTGAAACTCTGCATAAATATCTTCATTTTTAATCTAATTGCGTAGGTACTAAAGGAACATTGAACATTTTTTTGATTTTGTGTGACCACCCGGTGCCCCCAAAGACTCCGATCCCTCCACCCCAACCCCGAAGGAAGCCCCCGGTCCTCAAAGACTCCTGAGCCTCCATTATAATACTTTTTAAGACTTTATTATATCATTTCAGAACAAATTATTATTTTAGGGAATTATTTCGGTGAAACAGTTAGAGACATTTTAAAAGATGATTTTAGAAGAGGATTTGAGGGTGAAACTCTGTGGTCGCTATAATACACAAGTTCCATTTGAACAGTGTTGTGAGGTCCCCTACCACAACCCCAAAGGGCTCCGATCCCCCCACCCCAACCCCGAAGGAAACCCCCCCCCGGTCCTCAAAGGTTCTCTGGGCTCCCAAAGGGCCCTCGGCGCCCCAATGGCTCCTGAGTCCACCATTATAATACTTTTTAAGGCTTTATTATATCTTTTCAGAAACTCTAGTTTTTTGCAAGAAAATTATGGAAAATACAATTCTCTGGTTCAAATTTGAAACTTAACTCCATTTTTGGATCGAAAAAATAAACTATTTCCGTAAAATCTGAGCTAATAAGGGTTTTTGACCGTAAACTATAGTTTTTTGCAAGAAAATACAATTCTCTGGTTCATAGGTGAAACTTAAGTCCATTTTTGGTTAGAAAAATAAAACTATTTCTGTAAAATCTGAGCTAATAAGGGTTTTTGACTGTAAATTCTAGTTTGTTGAAAGAAAATTAAATGAGCCCTACAGTAGGATGTCCGCTACTATCCTAAGCTTCAGCTGAAGCTAGCTTCAAACATTGAACCTAAAAGATTCATATTACCATAGTTACGAAGTGTTTATAGAATTGGTGGTCTTTAAAAAGACCGTTGGATAGTCATGAGTGTGATGACTATTGTAAAAATTCGTCATTGTTTGTCATCCACTCAGTATGATTCCAATCTATGTCAGGGATTTGTTTGTTCTTCTTCTTCTTCTTCTTAGGATATCTCACACACATATTCCGAGAAGGAATATCTATTGGTACCCATTTACTAAAAAAACGAACCTCGTCCTCTGGGTTATGTATCTTACTCGGAAATATCTCACAACTAAAATCCTCCAAGTTGAATAATGGTATATCTGACTTGCATTTCTCGATTAAAAGTTTGTCAGTGGGCACATTCCCTTTTGTGTAGAGTGCTGTTACGCCAAAAAAACAGCATATCTCTCTAACTTCCTCCTGTACGTAGGATAAATCCTTCCCTTTGTTATAGGATGGAAGAATCATTTTATTATATTAGCCTATTCTGTTTATAAAATATGGTGTACTGTACCACCTCTCTTCATTGTACGCATACATATTATAGTTTATATACCAGTGGTAACAAGAGACCTCTTGATGATCAGTAGTCAACAGTAGAAATGCGCATTCAAAAATCACACCACACGCCGATTTCTTCACGCCAATATATTCGCAGTCAAAAACGCCATACATCTTTGAAGTTATATTGATAGAGTGGATATTCAAACTGTTTAAAGTTCCAAATTGAAACTACATTATATACTAAAGAAACTGAATATATTAACATCTAAAACAAGAATTTTTATGTAATGATGTCTTCAAATAATATCAAGAGGATTTGTCTTTACACTGGTCACAGTGTGGAATGTGTTACTAAAATTTCGTTTAATTTTTTCAAATTTCAAATTCAAATTAATTTATTTAACATAAAAAAATACAAACAAATTTACAGCGGTCATCTACAAAAACCCAAAGGTTTGCTTAAGATGGCTGCAAATCCCTTATTATAAAGCTCTACATCCACATAAAAACTATCTCTTTATGGGGAAAAATCAGCACTTGAACTAAATCAACATAAAGAACATATCCTACTCTAATAGGATTACACTCTAGAAATCGCAAATGAGAAATATCACATATCATCCTTAAAACATAAACTCAAAAAAAAAAAAAAAAAAAAAAAAAAAAAAAAAAGAGATACATCTAACTAGATCAACTATGACAAAATCAATAAGTATCAGCTAGGCTATAGAGCCGACTCCGTGCGCTTTGGCTGGGTAATTTCGCGAAGATGCGACCATTATCTGTCCAAACAATTTTCATACCAAACATTAATCAAATTCAAAAATCTAATCATTCAGATTATAACTCAAAATGTAACGCTTCAATCTACTCTTGAGCTGGCTTACATTATCAACTTGTATAATAGCATCCGGGAGGGAATTCCACACCCCCGGTCCCGCAAAACGAGGCAGAAACGCAGCACGTTGAGTATTCCGGAGCTCCGATGCAAGGTCATTCACATTTCTAGTCTCATAACAGTGATAAGATGAATTAGCTTTAAAAATTTCCCAAAATACCTCCGGTGAACACTTATTCAAACATTGATAAATGAAAATTGCTAACTGGTAATCCCGTAACTGATAAATATTTAAAATTTTCAAACTTGTGAAGCAATTCAACGTGCTATTTTCAAACTGAATGTAATTACCTAAAATACGAACTATTTTATTATGTAAAATTTGGACCTTTCTAAAACTTGAAATAAAACTACTAGTCCATAGCATGCAACCATATGATAAATAAGGGCTAACAATAGAATGATAAAGTAAAAGTAAAACATTTGACGGTAGTTGATTTTTCAGTCTTCTTATCACGCCCAACCCTCTTGACATCTTAACTGCCACAAGATCACAATGTGATTTCCAACTTAAATTAAAATCAAGACTAAAGCCCAAATATTTAACACTATTTACATGCTTTAAAAATTCACCGTTAAAAACAATTTTATTATCTAAAACACATGAAACTCCATTTCTACAAAATGTCACGAAATTTGTTTCTGAAATATTCACTACCAATTAACTAGAATTTGTAAAACTTATCAATTCAGCGAGGGCCTTATTTGTCTTCTTAATTAACTGGTTCAGACAAGTAGACAAGTTCAGAATCGTAAACACCGTGTCATCAGCAAAAGACGTTATAAGGGCATCTGATATATAAAAACGCATGGTATCAACGTAAATTAGATAAAGAAGTGGGCCAAGCACTGAACCCTGAGACACACCAGAATTAACGATAAAAGTTTTTGAAATAGAATTTTTAATAGAGACTCGAATAATACGCTGGTTAAGATAAGATTCAAACCATTTCAGAATAACCCCTTGGATCCCTAAGCGGCTTAGCCTATTTAACAAAATTTTATGAACCACCGTGTCAAAAGCCTTTCTAAAGTCTATAAATACTGAAAGTACCAGTACACTTTTTTCGAGAGCAACATTGATGAAATCTGTTAGGTGCTGGACTGCATGTATTGCAGAGTGGTTTTTACTTAATACAAACTGGGTATCACTAAGAAAAGCGTAGGTAGTCAGATGGTTATAAAGTAGTCGATGCATCACTTTTTCATACAGCTTAGCAAATAGGGGCAATATTGAAATCGGCCTCCAATTAGACGGATCAGTTTTTGAACCCCCTTTGTGAAGCGGAATAACTTTAAACTCTTTCAGACGAGTAGGAAATTCACCTTTCTTCAAAGAAAGGTTAATCAAATAAACAATACAAGGCAACAAATATACCATAACATGCTTGAACGCTTTCAGATTAATTCCATCATTCCCTGGAGAACTTGATTTTACCAATCCTATTATCTGTTTTAATTCTTCAACGTTCGTTTCATCTGCAGATATTTCCAATCCAACTCCCCTTTCATCACTAAACGTCTCATTAATTTCATTATTTTCATCGTATGGATTCTCACTTATTGATTCACCAATCTTGGAAAAATATTCACTAAAGAAATTAGCCACCTCTTCATTTCCATCAACAAATTTACCATCAAAGATCAGACTAGCAGGACTCTCGGTCTCTTTCTTCTTATTTACGATTTTGTTTATAATATTCCAAGTCGTTTTCGTATTGCCTTTGTTTTACTTAAATTTATCTCCATAATATTAGCGGATGCATGACCGCCTTAGCCGATTTACTTTATTACGGATTTGTCTAAATTCAGTTAGATCTTGACTATGGTTACTATTTAAGTAACTCAAATACAATGTATTTCTCCTTCTAATTAAGTCAAGTAGCTCCATAGTTACCCAAGGTTTTCGGGGTTTCTTTTTCCTCACCTTTATGCTCTTTACTGGGCAAGTTCTCTCAAATATTGGCTGCAATATGTCCATGAACAAATTAAAGAAATTAATGAACGATGAACATGAACAAAGAAATTAAACACCATTCTTATCAGATTCAAACGCTTTATACCCCCAAGCATATGCGGTAATGGTTAATTATTACGAGAATCATACGGGAGAGGAATCTATATCTTGGGGATTAAAAGAAATTAAAACTTCTTCTTATCAGATTCAAACGCTTAATAGCCCAAGCTTATGCGACTCAAATTTCTCTTTAGAGTGCTAACGTGTATCTGTTGAAATAATTTAACTCCAATTTCAGAATTCCTATCAAGTCGAACAGTAAAGCAAAAACAAAAAAAAACAAAAAAAACCCCTAATTTTAAACAGTTTTTTGGGAAACAAGGTGAAAGTAAAGTGCAACTCGTATAAATTAAACCTGAAGCAAACAAAAACTATAATAATTAAACGAGTCAATCTCAAAACTAGCAGAAATTAACATAAGTTGGGCGCTAAACTCCATATGCCTTCCCAAGACACGAACAAAATTTGCACTTTACTGAAAAAATACAAATGGTTTTACTTTTACACCTTTAATAATTCAAATGACATTAACATTTTGATTACTAAATATCAGTATATGTATATTAAACTGACAATGCACATTCACTTGTATTTTTCAGTAGAGTGTAAATTTTTTTATGGCCTTGGGAAGGCATATGGAGTTTCACGCCCCAACTTATTGACTGTTTGGGAGTGTTTCTCCCTTTTTCGAAAATCAGCCCCCCGGTTTTCAAAACCCCTTTTTCTTCTGAGGCTTGGAGCATTTGGTGGGTAGATATTAAACGTAATGATAAACAAAAAATTAGCAAAAATAACATCAAATAATCTACCAATCATGAAACTGCCACAAATCAGCATCGATAAATAAATGAAACCCAAAATGAACAGAAATTACAATAATTAGCCGAGTCAAACTCAAAACGAACAGAAATTAACTATCTTCTTTTTTATCATGAAGTGTTTAGCCTCTAGACCCATTCCTGAAAGTTTCATTTTCCTAACCTAACCCCTTTCCAAGATAGCCAAAAGTACCTAAAGTAGAATTGCTAATGTTCTATCAGCTGTAAGCTGCGCAAGACAGAGTATAAAAGAAACTAGTCAAAATAGTTAATTAAGGAAAATAAGAAAATTAAGGGTTTTATTGACGAGCTGTCCCCATTTACGTGACTTAAACACCTAGACTTACTTTCAAATATCATTACACAGCTGTTTTTGACTTTCCTAGATTAAAATTTTAAAAGTTAAGACATTTTTGCGTTTGTGCTAACGAACTGTCATTAAGTAGCGTCATGACTCAATAATTACCAACGCTCTAAAAACCAATAATACAACTTTGAAAGTTTCAAGCTCCTATCTACAAAAATTTGGAATTTATTCCTTGAAGTAATTGATACTTAATTAAGAAAAAGGTAAAAATTATAGGTTTTATGAAATTGATCATAAGACTTAAATTATTCTATCAGATACATTGGCACTTTAAGATGAAATTTGAATTGCATATGCTTGTGGGTATTAAGCGTTTACAAAACTCCTGGTTAATACAAAAAATCGCGAAGACTAAAAAGTTCAACTTCCATTCTGAATTTTCTCAATGAAAATGAAATAAGTTATTGATCAATTCTATTTTCCCAAAATAATATCAAAATTTTCCACTTCAGTTTAAAAAAATTCTGTTTAGTCTGAACTTGATTGTCTGAAAAGTATTTTTGTTGTTGGGGGGCGATACACGATTGACTGAAACAAAAGCAGAACTTTTAAAATCACAGCAACTGAAGATCAGTAAATAATTCCATTGTTATTGTTTTTGTTTTTTTTAGCTTACAGTTGATAGAACATTACCAATTCTACTTTAGCTACTTTTGGCTATCTTGGAAAGGGGTTAGCTTAGGAATAAACTGACAATTCACATTCACTTATATTTTTCAGTAAAGTGCAAATTTTGTTCTGGTCTCGGGAAGGCATAGGGGTTTCGCGCCCAACTTATGTTAATTTCTGCTCGTTTTGAGTCTGACTCGGCTAATTAGAAACCACCGTTTGCAATCCATTCCTCCGTTGAGAGGACCTGTTTGACTAGTTTCTTTTATCATCTATCTTGCGTGGCTTACAGCTGATAGAACGTTACCAATTCTACTTTAGATACTTTTGGCTATCTTGGAAAGGGGTTAGGCTAGGAAAATGAAACTTTCAGGAATGAGTCTACAGGCTAAACAGTTCATGATAAAAAAAAAGATAGTGTAATTTTTTAAGGTAATTTAGATAATTTTGGCTATCATGGAAAGGGTTTAGATTAGGGAAATGAAAATTTATGGAATGGGATCTACAGGCTAAACAGTTAATGATAAAAAAAAAGATAGTTTCATTTTTTAAGGTTAATTTAGATGAGGTTATGTGCGCGCGCACATAACCTCTTCTAAATTAACCTTAAGAAATGAAACTATCTTTTTATCATGAACTGTTTAGCCTGTAGACCCATTCCTGAAAGTCCTAAAAATTAGCTGTAAGCTAAAAAAAAAACAAAAAAAAACAATGGAATTATTTACTCATCTTCAGTTTTTGTGATTTTAAAAGTTCTTCTTTTGTTACAGTCAATCGTGTATTCCCCCCCAAAAAAAAAATACTTTTCAGACAATCAACTTCAGCCTAACCAGAATTTTTTTAAACTGAAGTTGAACATTTTGATATTATTTTGGGAAAATGGAATTGATCAATAGCTTATTTCATTTTCATTGAGAAAATTCAGAATGGAAGTTGAACTTTTTAGTCTTCGCGATTTTTTGTATTAACCAGGAGTTTTGTAAAGGCTTAATACCCACAGGCATATACGATTCAAATTTCATCTTAAAGTGCCAATGTATCTGATTGAATCATTTAAGTCTTATGATCAATTTCATAAAACCTATAATTTTCACCTTTTTCTTCATTAAGTATCAATTACTTCAAGAAATTAATTCCACATTTTTGGAGATAGGAGCTTGAAACTTCCGAAGTAGGGTTATTGGTTTTTAGAGTTTCGGTTACTATTGAGTCGTGTCGCTCCTTACTTACAGTTCGTTAGCACAAACACAAAAATGTTATCACTCTTAACATTTAAATCTTGGCAAATACAAAACACCAGTGCAGGGATTTTTGCAAGTGTGTTTAGGTGTTTAATTTTAATTAATAGGCACGTAATGTCAATAAAACCTCTAATTTTCACCTTTTTCTTCATTAAGTATTTTGACTAGTTTCTTTTATCATCTATCTTGCGCAGCTTACAGCTGATAGAACATTACCAATTCTACTTTAGGTACTTTTGACTATCTTGGAAAGGGGTTAGGTTAGGAAAATGAATCTTTCAGGAATGGGTCTACAGGCTAAACACTTCATGATAAAAAAAAGATAGTTAATTTCTGTTCGTTTTGAGTTTGACTCGGTTAATTATTGTAATTTCTGTTCATTCTGGGTTTCATTTATTTATCGATGCTGATTTGTGGCAGTTTCATGATTGGTAGATTATTTGATGTTATTTTTGCTAATTTTTTGTTTATCATTACGTTTAATATCTACCCACCAAATGCTCCAAGCCTCAGAAGAAAAAAGGGTTTTGAAAACCGGGAGCCAGATTTTCGAAAAAGGGAGAAACACCCCCAAAAAGTGAATAAGTTGGGGCGTGAAACTCCATATGCCTTCCCAAGGCCAGAACAAAATTTGCACTTTACTGAAAAATACAAGTGAATGTGCACTGTCAGTTTAATATACATATACTGATATTTAGTAATCAGAATGTTAATGTCATTTGAATTATTAAAGGTGTAAAAGTAAAACCATTTGTATTTTTTCAGTAAAGTGCAAATTTTGTTCGTGTCTTGGGAAGGCATATGGAGTTTAGCGTCCAACTTATGTTAATTTCTGCTCGTTCTGAGATTGACTCTGTTAATTATTATAGTTTTTGTTCGTTTCAGGTTTTATTAATACGAGTTGCACTTTACTTTCACCTTGTTTCCGAAAAAACTGTTTAAAATTAGGTTTTTTTTTTTTTTTTTTTTTTTGCTTTACTGTTCGCCTTGATAGGAATTCTTAAACTGGAGTTGAACTATTTAAACAGATAAACGTTAGCACTATAAAGAGAAATTTGAGTCGCATAAGTTTGGGCTATTAAGCGTTTGAATCTGATAAGAAGAAGTTTTAATTTCTTTTAATCCCCAAGATATAGAGTCCTCTCCTGTATGATTCTCGTAATAATTAACCATTACCGCATATGTTGAGGGGTATTAAGCGTTTGAATCCGATAAGAATGGTGTTTAATTTCTTTAAACGAATTTTTAGTAACACATTACACACTGTATCCAGTGTAAAGCCAAATCCTCTTGATATTATTTGAAGACATCATTACATAAAAATTCTTGTTTTAGATGTTAATATATTCAGTTTCTTTAGTATATAATGTAGTTTCAATTTGGAACTTTAAACAGTTTGAATATCCACTCTATCAATATAACTTCAAAGATGTATGGCGTTTTTGACTGCGAATATATTGGCGTGAAGAAATCGGCGTGTGGAGTAATTTTTGACTGCGCATTTCTACTGTTGACTACTGATCATCAAGAGGTCTCTTGTTACCACTGGTATATAAACTATAATATGTATGCGTACAATGAAGAGAGGTGGCGCAGTACACTATACTTTATAAACAAAATAGGTTAATATAATAGAATGATTTTTCCATCCTATAACACAGGGAAGTATTTATCCTATATACAGGAGAAAGTTAGAGAGATATGCTGTTTTTTTAGCGTAACAGCACTGTACACAAAAGGGACTGTGCCCACTGACAAACTTTTAATCGAGAAATTCAAGTCAGATATACCATTATTCAACTTGGAGGATTTTAGTTGTGAGATATTTCCGAGTAAGATACATAACCCAGAGGACGAGGTTCGTTTTTTTAGTAAATGGGTACCAATAGATATTCCTTCTCGGAATATGTGTGTGAGATATCCTAAGAAGAAGAAGAAGAAGAACAAACAAATCCCTGACATAGATTGGAATCAAACTGAGTGGATGACAAACAATGACGAATTTTTACAATAGTCATCACACTCATGACTATCCAACGGTCTTTTTAAAGACCACCAATTCTATAAACACTTCGTAACTATGGTAATCTGAATCTTTTAGGTTCAATGTTTGAAGCTAGCTTCAGCTGAAGCTTAGGATAGTAGCGGACATCCTACTGTAGGGCTCATTTAATTTTCTTTCAACAAACTAGAATTTACAGTCAAAAACCCTTATTAGCTCAGATTTTACAGAAATAGTTTTATTTTTCTAACTAAAAATGGACTTAAGTTTCACCTATGAACCAGAGAATTGTATTTTCTTGCAAAAAACTATAGTTTACGGTCAAAAACCCTTATTAGCTCAGATTTTACGGAAATAGTTTATTTTTTCGATCCAAAAATGGAGTTAAGTTTCAAATTTGAACCAGAGAATTGTATTTCCCATAATTTTCTTGCAAAAAACCTAGAGTTTCTGAAAAGATATAATAAAGCCTTAAAAAGTATTATAATGGTGGACTCAGGAGCCATTGGGGCGCCGAGGGTCCTTTGGGAGCCCAGAGAACCTTTGAGGACCGGGGGTTTCCTTCGGGGTGGTGGGGGGGGGATCGGAGCCCTTTGGGGTTGTGGTAAGGGACCTCACAACACTGTTCAAATGAAACTTGTGCATTATAACGACCACAGAGTTTCACCCTCAAGTCCTTTTCTAAAATCATCATTCAAAATGTCTCTAACTGTTTCACCGAAATAATTCCCTAAAATAATAATTTGTTCTGAAAAGATATAATAAAGTCTTAAAAAGTATTATAATGGAGGCTCAGGAGTCTTTGAGGACCGGGGGCTTCCTTCGGGGTTGGGGTGGAGGGATCGGAGCCCTTTGGGGTTGTGGTAAGGGACCTCAAAACACTGTTCAAATAGAACTTGTGTATTATAACGATCACAGAGTTTCACCCTCAAATCCTCTTCTAAAATCATCATTCAAAATGTCTCTAACTGTTTCACCGAAATAATTCCCTAAAATAATAATTTGTTCTGAAAAGATATAATAAAGCCTTAAAAAGTATTATAATGGAGGCTCAGGAGTCTTTGGGGGCGCCGGGTGGTCACACAAAATCAGAAAAAATGTTCAATGTTCCTTCAGTACCCACGCAATTAGATTAAAAATGAAGATATTTATGCAGAGTTTCAAGTAGCTATGGCTAAGTTTGCTAAAAGACCAGTTATTTTCTTGCGAAAACACACAAAATCAGAAAAATAACTGAACCCCCCATGTAACTGAACCCCTGTATAACCGAAACCCCGTACAACTGAACCTCCGTGCTACTGAATCCTCGTGCAACTCGACCCCATTTAACTAATCCCCGTGTAACTGAATCCCCATGTAACTGAACCCACGTGCAAGTCAACCCTCGTGCAACTCAACTCCCTCAAAACACTTTTCAGCCATTTACTCTATAGTTTTAGACTTTTAGTAGCTTAAATTACATACCGTCTATAGACAGTCTATAAACCTGGCCCAATGCCGAATAAGGTTCTTAATGCGTTTCACATCTTGAATCAAATATTTTATGTTATTAAATTTATAGCTATGTTCACTATAATATCCCATTGCCTATTGCATCAATGGCCAAAAAGGGCTTAGATCCCTCACAGTGGTAGCTAGTCAAGGAAGAATTTGAATAACCCTTTTATATTGACTTTTTCTACAAAATAAGTTTTTTCAAAGAAAGGTAAAGAATTCCATTAAACAAAAATTGAGCAAAAATAAAATCAAATAATCTACCAAACGTGAAACTACCAGTTACGCGCCTGAGAAAAATTTGCCTTGTTTTCGAAAAAGGGGAAACACCCTCTAAAACTCATAGAACTTTAATGAAAATCACACCATCAGAAACAAACAGAAACTATAATGTATGCGAGGGGGTTCTACCTCAAGTAAATACCTCGCTCTTTAAGATAAAATTTTTTTTTAGTGCTTTCAAACGAGCTATCTAGTCTAAATAAAACGGCCTGTGTGATTCAGGGGGGTTTTAATCAAATTTTTTTTTTTTTAACTTTTAACGTAAAGAGTGTGGTATTGACTAAGGGGAGAACCCTACTCCTCATATACATAATAACATACACGTAATAGAAAAAAAACAATAAAAAAACAACCGATATGGCTCAATAGTAATCCAGACTTTTAAAAACGGAATTTTGATGTTAATAAATTTATCACAAGAATGTGTTTATAATGCTGATTCTAAATATATAAATTTTATTAAGTTTAGTATTACACATCAAAGGCTACGAGCCTGAGAAAATCTACCCGATTTTTTTTTTAAAGAGGGGGAAACACCCCCTACAAGTGAATGAATTTTAATGAAAATCACACCGTCAGATTCAGCGTATCAGAAAACTCTATTACATAGGTTTTAAGCTCATATCTGCAAAAATCTGCAACTTTGTATTTTTTTCCAGAAGAAAAATACCCGAATATAGAAGTTAGTTACGTAAGTTAATTTGTAAAGACACCCCTTTAGCAAAAGAAAAGTAAAATTTTTATGCAAATAAAAGCTGCATTAACTAAAAAACGATCAGAAATCAAATAAAAAAAAACAAGTTTTTTAAAACTGAAAGTAAGGAGCGACATTAAAACTTAAAACGAACAGAAATTATTCCCTATATGAAAGGGACTGTCCCGTCCTCAACGCCTCGCTCTTTACGCTAAAGTTTGACCCTTTCTCACAACCTAATTTTTTTTAAACAATAAAAAACTTTAGCGTAAAGAGCGAATCCTTATGATTTCAAATATATCCGTTTCATCAAGTTTAGCTATACCAGTCAAAAGTTACGCGCCTGAGAAAAATTTGCCTTGTTTTCGAAAAAGGGGGAAACACCCTCTAAAACTCATAGAACTTTAATGAAAATCACACCATCAGAGAACCCTACTATAGAAGTTAAAAGCTCAGGTAATATCCATTGTCACAGCTAGGCACTATTCCTAGTGCGGGAGAGGGGGAAGAGTTTTACGAGGTTCCACTAGGAGTATAAATTCTATTATACTTGACTTATTGTATCGGAATACTATCACCTTAATTCTCTGTATTTAGAGGTACAGCCAGGCAATAATCCTAGCGCGGGGAGGGGGAAGGGCTTTACGAGCTTCCACTAGGAGCATAAATTTTATTATGCTTGAATTATTGTATTGGAATACTATCACCATCTCCCCCTCCCTTGCCCTCGGAAAAGTGGTAACGAAGGGTCTCTGAGCCTTCCCCTTGATGTAGATTTTTTCCCTCCAAAATTGACCCCTCCATGCCCTCAGAAATCGGGGAACGAAGGGAACGTTATATCCTATTTTAAATTGACAATACTTATCAAACATCACTAGTTTATTATACAGATCACATATCTCATTACCCCTTTTTAAATGTTAATCAAATAATTCTGATTATAGTGTCCAATTTTTTTGTCTGCTTTTCAAAATGTTCGTATTTGTTTAGAATGAAGTGTTTTTATAGCAGATACCCCCCGTGCAACCGAACCCCCCATGTAACTGAACCCCTGTATAACCGAAACCCCGTACAACTGAACCTCCGTGCTACTCGACCCCATTTAACTAATACCCGTGTAACTGAATCCGCATTTATCTGAACCCTCGTGCAAGTCAACCCTCGTGCAACTCAACTCCCTCAAAACACTTTTCAGCCATTTCATGTTAATTTTTTTTATTTCTAAACTATTTAAAATTGACAACACTGTGCAAATCATCACTCGTGTATTATACAGTACACATTCATTCCATCTCCTCCAAAACACTTTTCGGTCATTTCTTGTTAAAATTATCCAATCGGTAATTACCTTTTTTTTATCTCCACCTTCAAATGTTCCTTTAGTCATTGCCCAGTTAACACTAAGATGTAAATTGAGTAATCCTCTCGCAATAACAAACCAAACAAGATTATACCCACTAAACCAGATCAAAAAATGGCGCTCACATTAACTTGATTAGTAAATGAACTTTCAGTCCTACATTCACGGGTTTCTGCAAAGTGCTATGGGGTTCATTGAAAAAATACCAGTTTAAAAAAATTAAATAAAAAATAAACATGTATCCATGAGTTTGACCTCCAAAAAATGAATGTTACAATAGAAAACATGTCTGCCAAGCCATGTAGGGTTCATTGTAATAGGTCACTGGCCCCTGGTAAGGCATATTACGCAATCAGAGTCAGGACTGTGCATTGCCTTACTACTATATATATATATATATATATATATATATATATATATATATATATATATAATATATAATATATAAATAAAAATATATCGAAGATATCAATAGTTTGAGACCAAAAGATATTTTTTTGATCTTCTCATTTGCTCCGGGGTAATTTTATCTTACTGCTGAAGTTGGCGTTTTTATTTTTTGGTATTTAAAGAATATTTTATCACAGTAAGTTATTTATTCCTATGATCTTTTTTTTTAGGCGAATAGACTGCTCATTAAGGGTATCAAAATAGCTCCGAATATAAAATAGTACACAGTTCAACTACTGATTACTACCAGCATTAAGGGTATCTTTGAATTAATTTGTTGGAGCTTGCATTTCTTAGGAAAACAAATGAAAATGCGCAGAAATCGGGGAGGGGGTTTAATCAAATTTTGTCATTTAGCTTTCGTACTTTTTGAATTGTATTGGAGTTCTTGGATTTTTTGTGTCGCGTTCATTTGGTTAGGATTTATGATGACTGGAAGGTGAGGCTTTTAAGGCTGCTTTTATATTCTATCATGACTCTAATATGTTTGGGAAATGGTGGGCTCGATTTTGTTCACGGGTTATACGTAGGGTTAATGGATATTTTGCCCCTTAGGTACGCGTTTTCACTATCTAGCGCCTGATAGAAGTTCTTAATAACGCTAGTTTAAATCTATCTATTTTTTTTGAATCCACTCCACTGTCTTTTGATAATATTACAATCATGAGTTTTTTATTACAAAAGTATTTCTAGGATATAATACACTGCACGGGGTTAATTAAACTGCATTGCTAGTATTGACTTTTAAAAGAGAGAAAGTATTTCGATTTTGACGGAGAAACACATAAATAAGTCGATCAATTTCCCATCAGTTTTTGTGAGTTTTTGGAAAGCATAGTTAAGTTACTGGTGTGGTGTGGTCCCCAAGAATTAGCATTATACGTAGGGCCACTTGAACTGCATAAATAATTTATAACGTTAAGAGAAGTAGTATTAGTTTAGTAAAAAAAATTGCGAAAAGAGAATCTGCTTGGTCTCGTTTAGTGATTTCCAGGGGTTCTTTAAACAACTGAATTTATTTTCAACCTCAGAAGAATGCTCTCACTTCCCATTGGCCACCTTTAATTTTCTTTTTATTTCACTGATAAAGGATGGTTTTGATAATTCAAGCTTCTCATCATCACATGTCTTACGTACGGATTAAAGATCCAATTATGTCATCAAAGAAAATATATGTAATTTTACTTGTAATTATTTTCAATGAGGGAATTTCTGCAAAATTCTTGACCTCATATTTTGATTCGGATAATTATTGACAGATTCTTTTTTTTATTTTAGTATATGAACAGATTTGAAAGATTAGTTTTCTTCTGCTATTTAGGTTGACAGACACTCTATGTTTATAACTAGGTTAACTATTATGTTTCTGCATGGTAACAAATCGTGTCTTACGTCATTACTACCCTTATATATATGCTTGATTATTACATTACCATTAATTACCAAATGTGTGTTCTAATAACTGAGAAACCTTGGTTATAACTATTGCGATAACGACTCGTACATATTTTTGCCGAATATGTATTTTAGGTTGTCTAGTATTTTATAAATTTTACAGCAAGTTAGCATGGCTTCTTCCGGACATCTTTTTTGTGATTAAATTCGGACTACTTTATTATATTTTTTTTCTTGAAAGAATATTTTTTTTGTTGATATTTGTGTTAAAGTTTTGTGTTACTGTTAGAAGCGGTTATTTATTATTTAGGCAATTGAACGTCGCGTGTCT
The DNA here is from genome assembly GCF_049724085.1 of Artemia sp. Qi Xiang Cuo. Taxonomy (NCBI): domain Eukaryota; kingdom Metazoa; phylum Arthropoda; class Branchiopoda; order Anostraca; family Artemiidae; genus Artemia; species Artemia sp. Qi Xiang Cuo. The sequence goes on along the minus strand of NC_142807.1, from coordinate 41,619,623 downwards.
TCTGAGTGGCTATTATGATAATACTAATGATAATAACAAGATATTGCTAAATTAAGGTTTTACGTTTGACCAATTGTTTTAGCGGTTGGTCAAGAATTCCAATGTCGTAATAATAAAAGTACTGAATACACCTTATGCTGAAGATGAGAAAAAAAAGGTTAGGATACTCTACGATTCGAGGTTTGATTATCTTGTTCGCGTGCGGTTTCTGAATTCGGATAAGTTATCCGATAAAATTAATTTCAGAAGAGGTAGGATCGACCCTAAAGAAACCTTCAGTATATCAAACCTCGAAATACAAAAAAAAATTCGAGGCTTGATACACCGAAAGTCTCCTCAGATCCGCATTTGAATACTCGATTAAGATCAAAAGTATGCTCTGAATTATTGTGATTTGGGGTTGTGCATTGACATATAATTGAATTTAGTACATGGAAAGCCCAAGTGATCCTCATTTTTATCTACTCCAGGGGCTACCTGGGACAGGCAAAACTAGGACGGCTGTTACAACTATACTTTATCTTCTACGGCTGAATCCAAAATATAGTATTTCGTCCAAAATTCAGGAAATACTATATTCTGCTCAGCAGAAATACGAGTCCTCTAGTTTAACGTGATCGTGCACGTGGTATTAGATTATCGCTATACTCCTGCTTACACAATTTATTATATTAAACTTGTAAAAAATATTTCTTTTTTTTGTATTTAATCGAGAAAAGAATTTTTACCTCCTTTTTGAGTTTAATTAACAGCCATGTTAAATATTTTCTTAGTTTTGTGTATCGTCTGATAACAGATGCGTTTTGGGTGTTCCTTGTGCTGCAGAGATCTTTGAGGAATCCTGGCCAGTTGTGCCATTTATTTAGATGGTGGGGTATTGGGTCCTAGTAGTTACGTTATTATCCGTTGGAGGCTTTTGTTGAATAGATTTCATTTGTGGCTTCAAAAGGTGATGCCGGGCTTGATTTGGAATTGTGAAACACAAGGGTTGTGGTGACCTTTCGTTGTAATTGTTAGCAAAAATACTTTCCAATTGGGGGTTTAGGGTTAGGTCCACTTCAACTGTGAAATATGTTTCCACCATTTTCTCTAAGTTTGAGCAGAATTCTCTTTGTTTTTGCAATTCTCTGTTGATTTCGGCTTTGTTTTCCTTCAGTTGTTTTTCTAAGCTCTCCTGTTGTAGCTTAATTATTTCTTTCTGTGCTTTTAAGTGGTCGTATTTATGCTGTAAGTTTAGGAGCTTTACTCGTTCAGGTGCCAGCGCTTCTTGTACCGCTATTGTTCCAGATAGAACAGTACTGTTTCTATAATCTTCCACTTTTTACCGATTTCTTGCATTTTCTTATATAATGCTTGTAATTTTAGGAGTTTATTGAGATAATTATAACCCCTAACAAGCGCGGCACCGCTTATTGATCCCATTTTATTCTGGATTTTGGCGTTCTGCTCCTTAAGTTCCATAAACTCAGTCTCGATTAATTTATCCATTTGTTTAGTAACTAGGATCTCATTTATTTTTTTGTTCATTTTTTCTTTGGAGGCCTTAACTTCACTAAGAGAGTTAAGTACGGCTTCTATCATGTTCTCGATTTTCATTCTTTCTGTTATCAATTGTGCCGAAGCGTCTAAGAGTTTCGATCGCACCTGAAATAGCTGGACCATAGTCGTTCCGTCTGTAACGAGGTGGCACCTGGTATTTTTTTTGGAAGAGGGGTTGAACAATTCTTGTTCTACTTCTATCCTCAGGGTTTTCTATCAAGCCGGGATTCAGTTTATCTGGAAATGTTAACTATTATTGTCCTTCGACCTTTTACGGATAGCTTTCGTTGAAGTTTCGTATCCATACACATTTGTTTTAAGGTTTTCTTTGCTGATTCAACCTACTCATTTCGTTTTAAATTTATTTTATGAGTTTTTGGGGTAATTGATCTCTAGACGTACTTCCAGTTATCTGTTTTTTTAATTAATCTGTCAGATTTTGTGGTAACTTCCTGTTCGCTTTCTGGCGTTCTATTCTTTTTTGACCTTCCCATAGAGATTAGGTCAAATTTCTTGTACTGTTTCAATAAGAATTTTTGACCTTTTAATTTAGCTTCTTTCGCATGAGCCGTAGCCGAAGTTGGTTTTCGTTTTTGTGCATCTTGGGGTTCGTCTGGAGCTGATTCCTCGCCTGATTCAGTAGAACTGGTCTCTGAAGATTCATCATTGGGGCTTTCCGGGGTGGTCCTTTGCAATTTTGGAGTATCACCAGCCCTTGCTTCATATATTTCGTCTCCTCTCGAAGTAGAGGGTTTATTTTCCATTTCCTCACGCTGAATTCCTGTTTCGGGGGAGTTAAAAGATTCTTAAGAACTCTGGGAGGAATCAAATGTTTGTGGAGAGTGTTTCCATTGTTTGAATGCCCTATCATCGGGGGGGGGGGTATTTTTTGTAACATAGTCTGTCGCCAGGAGGCTGATTCCTTGGACTTGACTTTGGATGCCGTTATGTGATGATATTGTCCTAGATTTTCATCTTCAAGATATTCCTGGGTCGAAGGCAAGGTACTTTGCCTTGTTTTTATAGGGTAATTAATAATGTCCATAGTTTCTCACAAATTTTTTTTTGTTTGTTTCCTTGGGTGGAGTTTTCTTTATTTTTACACCCGGGGTTTCCACAGCTCTATTTAATTCATCCCTTAGCGATAGGGGCCTCTCTATCGGGGTTGCTGGTGATACCATATCATCTGGAAATCATTTTGGGGGATAATGAGTTGAAATTCTGTCGGGGAAGAATCGGGTTTTTGGGGACAGCGTATAGTCTAACTCTTCTGATCTTTCTGACGATGAACTTTTTGGACCTTTTTGGGGTTTTGTTGCCATTGGTTTTAAAGATTTTCTTTTGGGGATGACTAGATTTTTCATGGCTAAAAATTCTTCAAAGTTTTCCTCGTCGCTATCATTTTCGAATTAGTCTTGTTTGAAATAGAAAGGTTTTAACTCGGCTAGCCTTGACTTGGGGAATTCATTTTCCGCGTTTGACGAATCGGTAGATGAAGGTTTCAGTGTCCATCTGTCCGGGTACTTGGCCCTTTTATACGGCCAACATGTGCCTTATATGTTCTTCCGTTGTCAGGGTTTATATATGTTCTTCCGTTGTCATCATTTTAAAAGTAAAATCATTGCCGTATTTTTTGATTATTCTGTAAGGTCCAGATTATTTATTGGAAAGTTTTTTGCCTTCCACCTTTAACTCATTCTTTAGGTAGACACAATCTCCTATCTTAAAATGTATGTTCCCTTTGACTTTGGATTCGTTTCTCAACTCTTGGGTTATTTTACATTTTTCTAATTCTTGTTTAACTACCTTATAGGTTTTCCTCATCCTATTTATAAAAATTTTTTTGTATTCCTCTTTATTATTGTAATACTGTCTGGATTCTATAACTTCCTGATAGGGTATTTTAAAATCGCGCCCAAATAAAAGATAAAATGGACTTGCTTTAGTTGTCTCTGAATAGGCAGTATTAGTTACATTGGTTAAGTAAGGTAGGAATTGATCCCAATCGTTCCTATTGTCTTTTGTATAAATGCTCAAGACATTCTAAAATATTTTATGCCTGTTTTCGATTTTCCCATTAGCTTGCGGGTGATAGGGAGATGTCACTAATTTTTCTATGTTAAGAAAATTCACTAAATCTTTTGTTACCTTTGAAACAACATTACTTCAATTATCGCTTATAACCTTGTTAGGAACGCCAAATTTTAAAAATATTTTTACTAGTGCTTTACTCGTAGCGTATGCGCCTTGAATTTTCAACGCTTTATCAAAAGTGAACCCGGAAAAATGATCTATAACTGAAAGAATGAAAGTATGTTCTCTGTTGGAAACAGGTAATCCTCCACTGGGTCCATATAAATCAACTGAAACAATGTTGAAAGGAAACCTCGCTACCGGCACTCTTCCCATTGGGGGGTGGGGATAAGTTTGGGGATTCTTTCTTAAATTACATGATTCGCACTTGTTTATGAAGTCTGTGAATTTGGTTAATTCTGAAGGAACAGAGAAATATTGTTTTAATCTATGATAGGTTTTCGTGATTCCCAAGTGTCCGCCTGTATCCGAATGAAAATATTCAAAGGCAGGTATTATTAGGTTTTGGGGTAATACAGGTATTATCAAGGTTTGGTTTTTATTTGTATCGCCTGTTTCTATCCTGCACAGGATTTCTTCGTCTAAATCATAATAAAAATTGTCTATTTCCCTTCTCTGGGCTTTGAACTTATCGGGGAGGTTATTAAAATTCACAAAATAATTAATGAGAGTCGAACACATTTTGTCCTTAATTTGGTTTCTTTTAATGTTAGCCAGCGATAAGGGGCGTTGATTAATTTCGTTTTCTTCTATTTGGATTTTATGTTTATTCTTCTTGTGTTTTCGTTTACTGGGATTAACGGCATTTACTTCTTTGTTTTCGTTATCTGAGGAGTTGTTTTCGGGGTATCTACTCAAGTAATCACAGGGTGCATTTTGTTTACCGGTCAAATGCTCAAATTCATAGTCCCAATCTTGGATTTTCATTATCTATCTAGCTAAGATTTCCGTTGGATTTTTGAATGTGCTTAGGTACTGTAGGCTTTTATGGTCCGATCGTAGCTTAAATTTTTGACCCTCTAAATAATGTCTAAATTTGTCTAAATGGTAAATTATAGATAGTAGTTTCAATTGTGTTGCAGAATAACTGCTTTCGCCTTTCGATAGAGTTCTACTTGAATAGCATATGATTTTCTCTATATACTGGGGGGGTTTCTGTAGGGGGTCGGAGAAGTTTTCTATGGGGATTAACTGGGAAAGGATTCCGCCGATGCCCAGAGCTTAGGCGTCTGTGGTGACTACAAATTGTCGTTTTTCAAAATCAGGTAGCGACAATACTGGTTCAGAAGTAAGTGCTTTCTTGAGAGTGTCTAAGGAAGTTTGATCTTCTTGCGACCAGGTAATGTTTTGGGGGGTCCCTTTAGTTAGATCCGATAGGCGTTTTGCAATTTGTACACAGTTACGTATAAATTTCCTAAAATAACTGGTTAAACCAAGAATGGCTCGCAATTGATTTATAGTTTTCGGAGGTTTAAGTTTTCTACACATTTTATTTTCTCGGGGTCCGGTGATATCTGGCCTTGGGTCACTATCATTCCTATGAATTTTATTTTGGATTGAAGTAAATTTACTTTTTCAGGTCTACATTTCAAATTACCTTCTCTAAATTTTTCCAAAACTTTGGCTAATGTGGCTAAATGATCCTCTGGGTTTTCTCCTACGCAGATTACATCATCCACAAAATGAATAATATTGTCTACGCCACGTAATAAATGTAACAAAGGTCTACATAGTGCACTTGAACTAGCTTTAAGTCCGAAGGGTACTCTTAAATATTCATAAGAGCCACATTCAGTTGTAGAAAACGCCGTTTTATAAACGTCATTATCTGCTATCTTAACTTGATGATAACCTTGTGTGAGGTCGAGAGATGTAAAAAAATTTATTTCTGGTTTTGATGGAGTCTAGGATTTCGTCGATTCGGGGCAGGGGAAACTTGTCGTTAACTACCTGCTTGTTCATAGCTATATAGTCTACTACGAGCTTAAGGTCCTTGTTCTTTTTTGGTACTAGTATAACAGGGGCTGAATATGGGCTTATACTTGGGCGTATGATATTATTTCTCTCTAATTCGCAGATTTTATTTTTTAACCAATTTTTGTAGGGATGAGGGATACGATAGGGTTGTTTAGCTACAGGCAGCCCCGCATTTTGGATAGAATGTTCATTGAACGGTATCAATCCATGTCCTCTTCACACGTAGAAAATATATCTCTAAGATTCCAGAGCAATTCACATAATTTTTCTCTTAATTCCGTATCTTGGATATGATCTAATTTAAATTTTTCCAAAAATTGGGGTCTTGTTAGTTGGTACCTATTCCTTGGATTACTGACCCCAATACTATTAACTAAGCTTATTTTGGAGTTTTTCCACTTGTTTAGCTCGCACTCAGAAATCACTTGTATTTCAACGAGGAATGTTCCCTTTTTTAATGTAATCGTATCATTTTCATGTGTATTTGTCAACCAAATAAAACCTTCTCCTTTCTCATATAAGATGATCTGTTCTTCACAAAATAGATTTTCGGGGATTTCTCCACACGGGGATGCAAACCAAATTTCGGAGTTGTCGTTTACGGGGGTGACCATTTGTGAGATTTGAACTCTTTGCATTGTTTTTGGTGGGATCTTTGTTTTACGCACTGCGAATCCATAATATTTTTCTTCCGAATTATTTCTTGTTATATTGAGATTGGCGCTTGATCGCGTCAAATCTTCCGCTAGTGAGATTGGCTGTAAGGGGCCCATGTTGGGGTTAATTACTTCATTCCACAATTCTGCTATTTTCTTAATTTCTGCCTGCCTATACTCCTCCATTTTCCCTATTTTTGCTTTTATTGACTCGATCCATTTAAACTTCCATTTGGAACTTCCCTAGCAAGTTGATTGACATTTGATTGTCTTGGTTGCCACGTATTATTACGTGGGTTGGAATTTCTTGTGCCGTCGGCTCGCGGCATTTGTTCATTTTGCATTGACGAAAAATTTCTACCCGTCGGGGAAAAATATCTTCTGTCAACATTCGTATTCCTGCTAAATCTAGTAGGATAGACTGTCCGTGTATTAAATTGGTACATGTTTTGTCGCGTATTTCGGTTGGCGAACCGATAATTATTTTGTCGGTTGGGGGAAGGATTTGCGTATTCCAATCCATGGTGGTAGGGGTTGCGGAACAATGGGAGGTGTGGGGGGTCACTTCTATAACTTCCTGACTCATTGGCATTTAAGTTCGTTCTCCCGAACAAACGGTTATTAAAACTGGGAGTTGCTGGTGTGTAATTGTTTCTTGTACGGCATTCCCTGGCAATATGTCCTTGTTTATTACATGCATAGCATATAATTGGGGGGGGGGTTATTTACGTAGTTTTCTGTATTCGTGGGTACGAAACGTACAATTCTTTGCCTGGTTGGTGTTTATGATGTATTTTGACTTGGTTTTGGTGAATTATGTCTTGAAAAAATTTCTGGTGAAATTTCTCATAATTAGCCCAGAGTGGATTCTCCTACATTATTTATTATTGATTCATTCTGATTTGCCAGCAATTGTGTCAATTTCAGCCTTTCTCTCTACTTCCTGAACTGCCAGCTCTAATGTTTGAATATTTTTTTATATTAACATTCGGTACAGTTTGGAACTCAATCCTTGCAGGAGAGCGTTTAGTACAATCTTATCATATAATGTACCAGATTCTTTCCCATGTTTAGCCTCTATGGATACCATTAATTCGTGTAGGTATTCCCTAACATTTTGGGTTTCGTCGAAACATACAGTTCCGTGCTTTAATTTGTGTGTTGAACTGGTTTCAACAGATCTTTCTCGGAACGCTTTTAGTAATTTTTCTATGGAGTTTATTGGAAGGTTGTTATCTTTCCCTATGGTGTTCTCTATTTGTTTTAAAAATGTAAACGCTTGCCCTTTTAGTCTCATTAACCACATGCCTACTAATGATTTTAAGTCCGTTTGAGTTACTTCTACAAATTGGTTTAATTGGATACTAAATTCATCTACGTCTGAGTCTCCGTTATATGAGGGAAGGGATTTTGAAATTTCCACTGTTTTGGCAATAAGTTTTTGTTTTAGCAATTGTTCATTTGGATCTAACGACATATTGGCTAGTTTTTTTTTTCAAGAATAATTAAAATTAGGTACTGAGGTAATTTGACACTTTCAAATTTCGCTTATCTTATGAGGGGACTCTATATATATATTTAGGGAGTATATTTTTGTTACTATCTTAAGGGGACTTAGGCCTAACAAAATATTGCACTTTCTCTATGCGTAGTATTTCTCAATAATCTTTTTTAAGTAGAAAATTTTGTCCTTGTGTTTTGCTCCTTTAAACAGGCCGCACCAATTCTTATATTTTATGAGGGGGTTTTCTTTATATCTTTCTTATATTTTATAGCATAGTTTGAGGGGGAGCTTCGTGTAGCGGGGGATTAAAATAGTGAGTCGAACGGGGAGCAACTGTTAATGGCCATACTGAGTCGAAATCAGATTAAAAGGATTCAGGTTCCCCTGAGAGCGGTTGGAGCCAAAAGGACTGATTATCTTGAGAAATACTAACATGAAGAGACAAAATTAAGAAAATAATGTATTTATTTTTACTCACATTAGCGGTACAAAGCTGGTTCTGGAATATCAAAATTATCTGTGTAACACTTCACTGTCATAGGCACTAGGACAATGTTACACACTGAGGCATATACAATGCAACATGGGTTTAACAATGTTCTGATAACAATGTCAAGAATTATCAATAGTTAGATTGCTTACATTTGATTGTTCTCAAACTCTATTCGAAGTCTCACTCTAAACTCGTTCTAAAAACTCCTTCTAGACTGGCGCAAAACTGCTAAGTTCTGCTAACTATACCCTCCAATTTCGCCAGAGGTTACATTCAGGCGTTGCTCAAACATTTTTTACATTTGTCCTATTGGTTCGTCGTATCTCCTATATTACTATTGGGCAGGGATACACCAATTGGCTACTTCAATTTTGATGCGATTTATAGCTCTAAGACTTCACTTTGGAATTTTCTCGACAAAACACAGTTTTACTTTTGTAATTTTATTGCTAACAACATGTCACTTAGTTTCCAGATGGCTTATAATTTATCACTGTGAAACTTGTTAAGGGACAATACAACTTAGTTGCATTGGAATACATAATCCTAAACTTAGTTTTCAAAACAATGCAACTAAATTACACGAAAATACTTTGTATCTCTAGTGACTATTTTTTTGTATGATAAATTCTACCTTCTCTTGATAGTTTGGGAATTCTAGCTCTTAAAATTTAAACTACATTGTTGGTCACCTGTCATGTAACATTTGGTCACACTGATATTTATTGCAAATTTTGGCGACACAGAGGCAGATTTATTTATTGCTATTACACTTTTTGTGGGAAATATTTTTACAAAGTTTGTCCGAGTAAGATACATTTGTTTTGCTACTTTTTTAAATTGGACGCTTAAGCCTTACTCGATCTGTAGGTTACTTGAATTTTTAGGTTCATATTTTGGGTGATTTTATTTTACTTGAGTAACTTTAATTGGAAAATTTTGAGGTTTTGAATTTTGATCCCGTTACACAGTAACATGAACAAAATTTCTATTTTCCTTCAGTTTCACATCTTTTATGCTTTGAAATATATCCAAGATTTCTCCCAATTGAGACTCTTCAAAATTTTCAGGTAAGTTCCCAATGAACAATCTTGCTTCACGCATTTCTGCCGCGTTTTGTAATTTTAAATTAGTCAAGCTGCTACAAGCAGGGTTGGCAGCAGGCAAAGAACTAGATTCTTCAAAGGAAAAACAACTAAATCAGCAATAATCACTACATTCTTGATAAAAATCACTAAATCAACAAATAAATCATTAAAATTACAATTTAGCTGTGTAACAGGCAACATGCTTTTGTCTCTGAAACCTCAGATTTTTGTTGCTGTTTCGCTGTTATCAATGTGATCAATTTTTTTTTGTTAAAAGAATTTAAGCAATTCGTTTAGTATGTTCAACACAAAGGCACCAGCGCGGGGAAAAGTGCGAGTCCTTTCCTAAATTGTGAAACATACCTTTATATTTTTCTAAGGCAAATAATATCCCGATGTGTTCACCATGACCAGGTGAACCATACCTCTAGATATCATCCTACTCAAACTTTAGTGTAAAGAGAGAGGGATTAAGGAGGAGGCAGCCTACTCATATGCTGAACTATTTCTGTTCGTTTTAAGTTTTTTTGTTGCTCCTCACTTTCAGTTGAAAAATAGGTTATTTTTTAAAAATTAATTTCCGGTGGTTTTTAAAATCATGCCGGAATCCACCTCTTTCTCTCTCTCTCACTCTATGAAAAACTCCTCACAAAAAAATCCTTCGCTTAAAATACACCCTTCAATGGCGGATCCAGGTGGGGGCCAGGGGGATGCACCTCTTAACGTAGTGGTGGGTTTGGGGCTGGGCCCACTTACTCTAGTTGGGGTTGGGATGTAGTTATTTTTTTGTAATTAGTTTTTAATAGTTGAATTATTAATATGTTATTAATTATTAAGACTGTTTCTTTTTGCAAACAAGCTTGAAACAAAGTTTCAGTTACTTTGTGTGGTCTCTGTTAGATTTTACTGATGACCCATACCACCTAAAAGTATTTAATTATAGATAGATTTATCAAGGGAATCTGTCTGTATCATAGGCAGCGCAATAGCACAGCCTAAGTAAAGAGCGATGTGGGCATAATGTATTATTTATTTTATTTGTACTTATTTTTTTGGTTTTTTCTTTAGACTAGGGCACTTCCTAACAAAGGAGTCAACTTCAAAAAGGGATAATTCGATTGGATATTGAAAGGGATAGTACCCTTTTTAATAGCTGAAAGTGACTGGAGGGCAACTAACCCCCTTCCCATGCTCACCATTTACCCAAACACATTCAATCAAAATTGTGAGATAGCCATTTTGTTCAATGTAGTTGAAGAAAGGATCCGGAAATTATGTCTTTGAGGATGATTATAAAAGGGGCTAGTGCCCCTTGTAATAATCAAAAGTAATTAGAGGGCAACTAACCCTCCTCTTACGTGCACCATTTCCCCAAGCACATTCAATGAAAATTTTGAGATAGCCATTTTGTTTAGCGTAGTTAAAAGGTCCGGAAATTATTTCTTTGAGGATGACAATCCTCCACAGCTCTTAGGGCAAGGGTTGTAAGTTATGTCCTTGGAGCATATAATGTTTGTATGGAAAGGATCGTCGTAGAAACTTTGGAGGGGGCTCAATGAATTGTTTCTAGTACCCTATATAAGATTAAAAGTGATTGAAGGGCGGATACCCCCCCCCCAAAAAAAAAACACACACACACACATACCTCGTATTTTCCCGAAATGAATCTGATAGGAATTTAGAAATGGCCATTTGTTCTCGCAGAAGCTTCGTAAAAGGCTCATTCGATTGGAAATTGAAAGGGCTAATGCCCTTTTTAACAGTAGAAAGTAATTGGAGGGCAACTAAATCCTCCTCCCACGCCCATCATTTTCCCAAACATATTCAAGCAAAATTTTGAAAGAGCCATTTTATTAAACGTAATTGACAGGTCCAGAAATTATGTATTTGAGGATGACAACCCCTCAGAGCCCTCAAGGCAAGGGTTGTAAGTTATGTCCTGGGGGCATATAAGGTATATATAGAAGTGGTGATCGTATAAACTTTGGAGGGGGCTTATTGGATTGGTAATCAGAAGTTATAGTGCTCTTTTTAAGATTCAGAGTGATCGGAGGATGGATATACCCCTACCCACACTTCGTACTCCTACGAGACTTCGAAAAGAGCTTATTTGATTGGAAATTGAAAGGGCTATTTTCCTTTCTAATAGTCAAAAGTAATTGGAGGGCAACACTCCCCCCCCCTCCCACGCCTACCATTTCCCCGAACATATCCAATCAAAATTTCGTCACATGAAAGCAAAATTTTCCTACTGGAAAAAAAAAGTTCCGAGATAATAGAATTTAAAGGTTTCAAAGTTGGGCCGAGAAGTAACCATAGAAGATTTCGCAAAACAAAAAAAATTAACCTAGATTACGGTGAGCTCTTTCAAGGAAAATTATTTCCATTGTCTTAATGCTTACCCAAAACTCACAAAAAAATTGATAAATTTCGTGGGACAATTTTGCTCCCAAATAACTTTCCATTGTTTTAAATACAGTAGAACGAAACTGAAGAACAAAAAGCTCATTTCTGATGTCTTTTATGTCTTCTATAGAGAAAGTGGTATAAAACATATAAAACAAGGGAAGAAAATTAAAAGGCTTGCATCTTATTTCTGTGCCTTCCACGGCCGTCCAACGGGCTTCTTCCGTGCCTCCGCACCGTCATCGGAGGAGAGATCATCGTCAGATCCCAAGGTTTCGGGTACCTCCTTTTGATGAAGTCTCTCTTGGGCAACGATCAAGCTGCTCATGAACTGTCGATACATCTCTGGCATAAGGCTTAGCATCGACTTCAAGTCAGCTATCTTCTCCTTAGTGAGAACAAGGCGTTTCACCTCTTGTTGTTGTGGAGTAATGAGTCTTTCAGTCACAATTACTTCTTCGCCTTCTACTTTTGGGCGTCTTGGCGTCAGCTCCAGAGTTAGTTTCACCTCCGTAACTCGAGCGGACAAGTCAAGATCAGTCTTTTACAGAACCCGTTTGCTGAGTCCTTGTCTGAAGACAAGAACCTTGACTTTCGTGTAGGGGACAAAATTGTATTTGTACAGTTTTGTACACGATTTGTAGTCCCATACCTTTGTAAGCTGCATAACAATGAACGGTTGGTCTCGCCTTACTGATTTCAAATGTCTAACAAGACTCTAAGGTGATTGGATCTCAATGTGATTTAAGTAGGCCTACTGTTCTATTTGGCTGTGAATGTTGTCAACCTCTTAAACAAAGCTGTGACTTGCTTCTGAGTATTTTATAGTTACTTTTTGGATTCGAAGATTTTGCCGAAGGAAGCGCTGCATAGCGAAACTCATTATACTGTTTCTGTTTTGGCTTATGCAAGAATCACTCCATGTAATAAGCTCCTCATATTCAGGATGATCCGAAACAATCTTCTCGAGAATCATGATAACTGCATTTGCCATCTCGTTCCCTGATCTACCAAGCACGCTCTCGTTCCAAATGACACAGTACACGTCTTTTGTTGCGTACAAAATTGCAGCCATGTTAAAGCAATTTAGTTTCCGCTTGTAAAAATAACACGACACGTCGCCCCTCGGCAAAGCAAACACGTTTTCCAAATCAAAGCAAATCACTGGGATGTTCTTTGCCCTATCCCTTTTCCTTTCTTCTGTGCAGTTGCCACTGAGTCTTTTATGCTCCAAAACTTTAGCCACCCTATCAACAGAAAGTTCTATTTTGTTTACTCCCGTAGCTACTCGATCTTCCTCACAAAGGTCACAGCGGTCCCCTCTTGGAACAAAAAAAAACGATATTGAATTCAGTCAAGAATGTCTTTCGATAGATGGACTCCGAGACTGGGCCCTCTTTCTTATCCGCACTAAAAGCTCTGTACATTTTGTACATAGTTGATACGTTGAGATCCGACTCCAAATACTCGCGCTGCGTTCTAGAACGACAATAGTGCGAGGGCATTCGCGGGAAAGTGCTGATGTGCTCTTTCACTAGATCAATCTTGGTCTGGGATGTTTTGTTCGCCGCTGTTTGCGGTTCGCTCCTTGCAGCTGGAACATCGGAATGGGGGTCTTTAACTTTGTGAGCATAGTACACTCTCTGCTGAGAAACGTCGTACGTAGAAAGAAAAAAATCTCGGCAAACTCTTAGTGTCTTTCCTCTAACATTCACAAAATACTGGAAGTAGTACTGTTTTCTGGTGACAACGTTTTTATTCTTTTTTTCCTTTCTTTGTAGTGCTCTTAAGAAGGAGCATCCTTTTCTCTTTGGCACTAAGTCTCCAGAAAATATCATGTAGCTTCTGTCGAGACTCATCATCAACATTCAGTTTGCAGAAAAAAAGGCACTTTTCGTTACATGTCAGGGCTTCTCCGACACTCCGATTCTTTCCATAAGTTTTCCCAGTTTTCTCATCCCGGAATACTTTACCACTCTGAGTGGCTGATTTAGCTTTGTTACGAAGCCAGTTTGCTTCCAATCTTAGTCTCTTTCGACACTTCTTTTCCTGGAGAGTGCTATCAGAAGAAGTATTCAATGGTTCTCGAGCACTAGTTTCAACAGATTCAACTGTCACCTCAGTCATTACCACTGCCTGAGTCTGGTTACAGTCAGGGGCATCTGTACCAATTTCAACTGTTGATTTTACATCTGAGTTAAATGGATCTAAAGCTTGATCGTTCTCTGCAGCATCAGCAGTGCTGGATGATGCAGTCGCAGTAACAGGCATACTGGAGAGGTTAGCAACATTCTCAGGTTGATTGTCATCATCCGAGGATACCTCAGAAGGAACATAGGTTTTATCATTGTCCTCGTTACTATCATGTTCAAGATCTTCAAGCTCAGAAAGACTGTCTTCAGAATCACTCTCGCCAGAAGGTAAGCTACAGAGAATTTCTTAAACATCTGAAAGCTTCAATCTACTTGGTTGCAGCATCTAGAAGAAAAAAATATCTTCAAAAATTTTCAGGTACGTATTATACAGGGATAACAAGATGTATCCCAAGTGGCAGAGACTTCAACCTGGTCAGCGACATTTTACCATTATGACACGCAATGGAAGCTCAGGACAAATCAGTTCACGGTCAAGCGACAGAAGAATGATAGGTAAGGAAGTGAATGATGAGGTGATGAAAGAGGTTTTGATTGTTTGAGAAAAAAAAAGTAAAGCGGAGGCGGACATTTGGGACAATTTTCGGCCCTCTCTTAAAGCGGGCTGGTTCTGCAGCATTATATCCAATTGTCTGAAGCTTCCAAGCGCGCGGGATAATATACTAAATGAAGCGAAAGTACAAACAAGTACAAACCAACACGAGACCAAATACTCCGAGATCAACAAAATGCCCCTCTTCCAGAAGCTTTTGTGGGTAAAGGTGCAATGTAGCTCCTCCGGATAAAAACACATTATTTCTAAGGGTATATTATTCAGTCAATTAGGTGATAAAGTGTCACAGAAACTGCCCAGTAGAATCAGAATTCAAACAACATACTTCTTTCTGTCTATTGTTGTCCTATTTATAGAGCCTCTACACTCTATACTACAGGGGGAGCTACACTGCACCTTTACCGCTTTCGTGAGACAGTTTGTAGTCTGAACAAAAATTGTTAACCAAGATCAAGTACAGTCCTTCTCAAAGAAGTTTACCAAAAAGGGGGGGGGAGACCTCTTGCACACAGGCAGGATTCCTGCTTTTTCAGTTTACTCCAAAGCAAAGTTCTCTTCCACTTATGGGGACATAAGAGTTAGAAAATTGCTGGAACATCCTTGGCAGTTCTCCTCCTGAGGAGACTGAGTTACGCCACAACCTGAAGCCTTAATTATTTTTCAGCTTTTTATTTCGCTTTGGTTAGCAAAAATCCACACAGGCCAGTTGCAGTACCTAGAGCCTAAAGCAAAGTTTGTTGACTCCATCAAGCAGATTCCAGAAAGAAAATCTAGGTTAATCACTTGGAGTGTATTGCAAAGATATAAAGCAAAAAGAAAACTCTAAATACATACCTCACAACAGAATCTAATCAAGTAAGATTGCAATTTTCTAACTCTCTCTCTAGCCAAAAAAAACAGTCTTCTTTTCTTCTTCCGCTGATGACAGTAATGAAAAAATCGCCTAGTATGATATTTTTGCTCATAGGACAAAATTGCTTAAAAATTTTTCAGAATTTGCTACCGTAGAACAAAACTGCACGCTTCGTAGCGAGAAAACTACGGAACGTACAGCAACACCCTTTAGACCATATGAAAGCGTGTAAAAACATACGCCAGATGGTGTGGAATATCTAAAAAAAAAATTCTTAATGCAGTAGGACAATTTTGGTCTGAGGTGACGATTTTGATATAGCTATTTTGTTCAAAGTAACTGAAAGGTCCAGAAATCATGTCTTCGAGGATGATAACCCCCCTACAGTCCTCAGGGCAAGGACTGCAAGCTATGCGCTTGTGGAATATAATGTTTATATAGAAAGGGTGATGGTATAAACTTCGGACGGACTCATTAGATTGGTAATCAGAAGTTCTAGTCTCATTTTTAAGATTCAGAGTGATCGGAGAGTGGATACCCCCCCCCCCCCCCACCTTGTATTTTCCCGATATGCATGTGATAGAAATTTTGAGATGGCCATTTGTTGTCATAGAGACTTCGAAAAGAGCTTATTCGAATGGAAATCGAAAGGACTAGTGCCCTTTTTAATAGTCGAAAGTGATTGTAGGGCAACTAACTCCCCTCCCACGCTTCCAGTTACCCAAACACATCCAATCGAAATTTTGAGATAGCCTTTTTGTTCAACACAATTGAAAGGAACAGAAATTATGTCCTTGAGGATGACAACCCCTCCCTCCCCCCACAGTCTTTAGGGCAAGGGTTATAAGTTATACCCAGGGGACATTTAAGGTTTATATAGAAAGGGTGATCGTATAAACTTCGGAGGGGCTTATTGGATTGTTTATCAGAAGTTCTAGTGTCCTTCTTAAGATTGAGAGTGGTGGAAGTGGGGATACCCCACATAAAACTGATATTTTGTTTAAAAAGCACAAAACAATATAAGTTTGTTCTAGAATAAGATTAATAACTGATAATTATATATATAGCTATTATAGCTATTAAGCTATTTTATTAAGAAATTTATACTTTTTGATGTGCTATCTGAAATTTTGAGACAGTCATTTGTTCGAAAGCAGTTCAAAGTCACATAGCAAGGCCTTTGGAGCTGACACAAACCTCCAGAGTCTGGGGGCCAGGGTTGTAAGTTATGCCCAGGGGGTATATAAGCTTTTAATGGAAGGTTTGGTTGATTGAACTTTAGGTGAAGTTCATTTGATTGGAAACTTATAGTTGTAGTTCTGTTTTAAGAGTCACAATTGATGTAGAGCAACTAGCCCCCCCCTCCCTGAGAATTTGTTTTCCCCAAATGTATCCAATCAAAATTGTGAGATAACCATTTTATTGACAATAGTCCAAAGAGCATATAACAATGGTTTCAAGGCGAACACAACCCTTTAGAGCGCAGGTGCAAGGGTTGTAAGCTATGCACCGGCCACATAAGATTCTTATAGAACAGATGGTTTTGCAAACTTCGGATCGGATCGAGCTTATCCGATTGGAAGTTGGAAGATCTAGTTCCCTTTCTAAGAGTCAAAAGTGAAAGGAGGACAACTAACTTCCCCCCACAATCCTATCATTCCCCAAAACATATCCAATCAAAATTTTAAGAGAACTATTTTGTTCAGCATTATTGAAAGGTCCAGTAATTATGACTTTGGTGATGTCAACCTCCCCAAATTGTCAACTTATATTATGTCAACTTGTATTATTAATTTAGACCTTTAAGGTTAAGTTGTGGGGGATTTCGAACTAGCCAGAAGGCACTATATGAATACTTTCAATCCTACAATGTAATTAATGACGCTAAGTTATTAAGATGAAACTCTTAGAGAACGTTTAGGACTTTCAATTAAGTGTAAAGACTGTACGCATGCATGTTTTCAAAAAAGCATATAAGCAATATCATAAACAGCAACACTCTATAATAGCTAGAACTATCACTGAAACTTTTAAACGAGCTAATTCAATTCAAAATCAAAAATTCTGGTGCCCTTTTTAACAGTAACAAGAGATTGGAGGGCAAGCAGCCCTTCCCTCTAGCCCATTCATTTTCCAAACGCATCCAGTCAAAACTTTGAGACAGTCATTTTGTTCAACATAGTAGAACGGTCTAAAACTATGTCTTTAGGGATAATAGGCATATCAACCCCCCCAAAATTATGCAAATGGCTCATTATGCTTTAAAACTAAATGTTGCTTTAAAATAAATCAAAAGGCATTGTGTTTATGGTTGTAAATAAGACACCTCAGCAATATATGGAGCATAGCTGGAGATATTAAGTTAAAGCCGTTGGGGCTGTTAGTATTAGTAATTCTGTGCCTACAACTCACTTAAATAAAAAGAGTTCAGATGCGCTCAGCTTGTCAGAGAGCATAAATATAACCTTTTAGGACTAATAGCAACTTTTATTTCTCAGGTCAACTTCAGAAGCTATAAAATTAAATTAAAAAAATGCTGTTAGTGTCAGGATTACAAATTGTTGAAAAAGTTTCTCCAACATATAACTAGTACCCATACTACAAATTCTTATAGAAAAAAAACTGCAAAGATGTAAAATATCATTTTTTCTATGAAAAAGACTATGTCAATAAAAAACGAACATAAATTAATTTAAAAAACTTTTTCCCCAAACAAATTTTTCAAAGAAAAGTAAAGAACTCTATCAAGACAAGAAGGAGCAAAAATAGTAAAATAATCTGCCAAGTGTAAAACTACCATAGAGGGTCGTCAATACGTAGATAAAAATCACAACAAATAGAGATTACAATAAATTACGAAGTCAAATTTGAAACAATTAGTCATTACAATCAATAGAGCTTATTACCCCCATATCTCCTTAGGATCAGAACACAATTTGCGCATTACTGAAAACAAAATACGTTTGAAATGTTTTCAATTTTCTTACTTTCATAAATAAAATATTATCAAAACTTTAAGGAATAAATAACAGTATATGTCAATTAAACTGACAATCCTTGGTCATTGGTTTTTTTGTTTTGTTTTTTCAGTAAAGCGCAAATTGTGTTCTGGTCCTGAGAAGGCATGGGGGTTTTCAGCTCTACTCATGTTAATTTTTGCTTGTTTTGAGTTTGACTCGGCTATTTATCGTAATTTCTGTTCGTTTTGGGTTTCATTTATTTATTGATAGTGATTTGTGGTAGTTTTATGCTTGGAAGATTGACTTTATTTTTGCACATTCTTGGCTTAATGGAGCTCTTTAATTTTTTTTGAAAAACTTCTTTTGTGGAAAAAGTTTTTTTTAAATTAATTACCACAAAATCCAACTAGGAGGCGAAAATCTTCATTTCATTATAACAAGGAGGATAAATTTAAATTTCTAACTTCTTTCGGCTGTCGAAATTATATTTTAGGATTTTGCTGTCACAATGGGACGCAAAAACTTAATATTTAATCTTCTTTTTACTGTCAAAAATTTGTTTTCGGGTCTTGCTGTGGCACAGGGGCGAAGAAGTTGATATAACTTTTTTGACTGTCATAAAATTTGGGTTTGTGGGGTGGTTTTTACAACATATTTGTTTTTGAGGTAATTTGTATAATAGAAAGTAGATGTATGAGAAGCGGAAAGATATTATTAATTTACGTTTTGGACTTCTTTGAGCAAATGGTGGCCACTTCACTGCCCATTTTGATTTAAGTAAAGCTCTGCATTATATGACAGATCACCTCCTCTGTTTATCCTAAAACATTAAAATAAAGGCCAAACTCATTAGAAATATCTAAATTTTAATAAAGATTCATATAAGTATAAACTTAAAACTAAGTATATGGGTCGAATTACTCCTTCAAAGGTTAGAATAATCATTTAAGAAAAATATATTTTTGAAGAAATTTTTATTAAAGAAGGCAAATACTTACGTTTTTTTTATCTAACTCGTATAGATGGGTCTCTGAATTCATAGTTTGAACCAGTGGAGTGGGATGAATTTTTTTTCAACATTTACTATTGAAATCAAACAGTTCGCTGTAACAAACTGTAAGTAAGGAGCGACCCGGCTCAATAGTAACCGAAACTCTAAAAACCGGAATTTTGATACCAATAGATACATTAAAAGAATCAGATTTTAATGCTGATTTGAAATATATAAGTTTCATCAAGTTTAATCCTACCCATCAAAAGTTATGCGGCTGACAAACATTGCCTGATTTTCGAAAAAAAGGAGGATTTACCCCCTAAAAATTATGCAACCTTAATGAAAATCACAGAATCAAATTCAGCGTTTCAGAGAACCCTACTGTAGAGGTTTCAAGCTCCTATCTGCAAAAATGTGGAATTTTGTATTTTTTGCCAGATGAAAGACCACGGATGCGTATTTATTTAATTTTTTTTAATTAAAATTACTAGTGCCCTTTTTAAGTGACCAAAAAAATGGAGGGCAACTAGGCCCCCCCCACTCTTATCTTTTTCCCAAAGTCACCCGATCAAAATTTTGAGATAGTCATTTTGTTCAGCATGGTCGAAAATATAATAAATATGTCTTTTAGGATGACTTAAGCCCCTAAAGTATACAGACGTTTTCAGGGAGGATTTGTTCTGGTAGTGGGGGCGGGGAGGGGGGGTCGAGGGTTATGTAAAAGGATCTTTTAACGGAGGAAGTTTCCATGGGGGAAGGGAAATTGCTATGAAGGGGGCGCCAGATTTCCCAGCATTATTTAAAAAAACGATCAGAAATTAAATTAAAAAACACAACCAGTTTTTCAACCGAAAGTAAGGAGCAACATCAAAACTTAAAACGACCAGAAATTATTATGTATATTATTGGGTTCGCCCCCTAGTCAATACCTCGCTCTCTAAGCCAAATATTTCTTTATACTTTCATAAGATCTATTTATTCTAATTAACGGCCTTTGTGATTAAGGGTCATTTTGAAAGAATTGGAACAAAACTCGAACTTTAGCGTAAAGAGCTAGGTATTGACTAGGGGGCAAACCCACTAGTATACTTATTAAAAAGCTATGAATATAGAAGTTCGTTACGTAAGTTAATTCGTAAGTTACGTATATTTATTACTAATAAAAACGTTCGTAAATAAAATTAAACAACTTTCGAGAAAGTCATTTAACCAAATAAAAGTAAAATTAATATGCAATTTTTTTTTATTATTCATGTACGGTGAGCCAAAATCAAAACCTGCATTAATTCAAAAACGTTCAAAAAGTAAATAAAAAAAACAAGCTTTTTAAACTGAAAGTAAGGAGCAACATTAAAACTTAAAACAAACAGAAATTATTCCGTATATGAAAGGTTCTGTCCCCTCCTCAACGCCTCGCTTTTTACGCTAAAGTTAGACTCTTTCTCACAACGCTATTTTTCGAAACAATAAAAAAAACTAAGCGTCGAGGAGGGGACAGTCCCTCCTCGACGCCTCCTCGGAAGTGACTGGAAGGCAACCAGCCCCCTCCCAACGCACATCATTTCCCTAAACAGATCCAATAGAAATTTTAAGTTAGTTATTTTGTTCAGCGCGGTTGAAAGGTCTTTAAGTTATTTCTTTGAGGATGACACCCCCGCAGCCCTCAGAGCTGTCAAGGACTGTAAGTTATGCCCTGGGGGGAGTTTTTATAGAAAGGGTGGTCGTATAAACTTCGGACGGGGCTCAATGGATTGGTAATTAGAAGTTCTAGCGCCCTTTATAAAAAGTCAAAGTGATCGGAGGCAAGCTACCCCCTCCCCACACGTTGTATTTACCGAAATGTATCTGATAAAAATTTTGAGATAGCCATTTGAATAGATCCAATCAACATTTCAATCAAATGAGCCTCATCTAAAGTTAACACGACCACTCCTTCCATAAGAGTCTTATATGCCCCCAGGGCAGAGCTAACAACCCTTACCCCCAGACTCTGGGGGTTGCGTCAACCCTAAAGGCCTTGCTATGCGATCTTTGGATTATTTGACTAGTCCTTTCTGAAAGGCTCCCATGAATGCCCTTTGTCTTTTTGGAAAGTAAAGCTCAAAATACAAACGTTTCGCAAAACCATATCTATGTATAAGCAATGAACGAATTGCTCTGAGGACTGTGGGGTGGTTGACACCCCTAAAGACATAAATACTGGATCTTCAAACAATGCTGAATTAAACTCTTCTCTTAAAATTTTGATCGGATGTGCCTAATCATTACCTAATCATTAGGCAATAAAAAAAGCATTAGAAATAATGATAAATCACTATGGATGGCAACCCTTACCGCGAGATTATAAATATGCTTGCAAGCACAAAAAATAACTTTTTTATAAGGACGTAGTTTTCGACAAGGAAAAAAAGTGTGAGGCCTATGAAGAGGACAAGGTGTTCTCACTTGGCTTAGGTATTAAGAATATTTTTATACTATTACAGATGAGTAAACCCCTTTGTGATCCTTGGGTCCTCAGTATTTCTCTGGAGAGGCGTCTTACGTTTGGATTAAAACATTTAAGCGACTATTTTCTCACGCTTCCATTAGTTTTACAATAGATCCCTACACCGTACCGGTTTTCTTTTTGGCGGCAAATAGCTGTTTTTAGAAGAAACGATATAGCGCTGGCGGCTGACGCTATTTTTTCTTATTAAGGGCTGGGCACACGTAGCTGACTTCGGGAACCAATTTCACCAGCTCAGCGGACAAACGATAGCGGTAAAAAGAATTTGTTGAAAGAAAAATTTATTGCGCGAGATTTTCAAAACAAATAAATCATAGACACAAATAGTCAACTGGAGTTTATTAATAGTTGCATGACTGATCTTAGCTTAGTTCTCAGTTTAGTTCTCAGCTCAGTAGCGGGGTCTTTCACCACAGACATCTCTGGCTGACTGTTTATTTGTATCCCTACATTTTGTGATGATCATGATGAAAATCGGCGCCGAAAACTAGAAAAATTTTCAAACTCAAATCGACACCGATTTCTTTTAAAATCGGCAATGATTTGGAAATCAGTTCCCAAAAACAGCTACGTGTGCCCAGCCCTTTAGGAAGGAGTTTCAAATCCGTTCAAAAGACACGGATGATGCATCATTCAAGTCCAAATAAACAGATGAGTCTGTGGAAGCCCTTTAGGACTCCAGGGGCACGCACTAAAGGGGTGTAATTTTGTCTAAATAGTCGGGGGGAGGGGCAAAGAAGGATCAATTTTTCCCAGTTTAAGTGAAAATGATAGTGAAAAATATAAAAATAATCCATATAGTACCATAAATGCAAAGAAATATGGAAGAAAACTGACCGGTTTTTCTAAATTTTGCAGGCATATCTTAGTTTTGACAAGGTTTTGAAGAAACTAAATCTCAGCTGGGAGGGGGGGCAAACTGAGGTCCGGAGGGGGAACAAACTGGTATATGGAGGGGGTAGCTACCCTTCCTCCCTGCCCCATAGCAAATTAGGCCCCTCACGTACTGTATAATGAGAATAGTAAATTCGAGAAAAACGTGACACAAGCAACAACGCTCAAAAACCTTTAGGATCAAAAGTCTTTTTTCCAACTTTTTAATCTCTTGCTATTCAATAAAGGGTGCCGTTCCTTGCTCACCATGCTTTTTTTTCATGATATCTTTTGTTGTATTCAATGGAATCTAGTAAGTGTGTATCACAATAGTGAAGCAGCTTTTGTTCTTTGTGTGCAACGCTATGGATTTTACCCACAAGAAATTCGCTCAGACTTGGAATAAATAAAGGTGAAGAAGTGATGATGGGCAACGAGAAAACCGATCCAATGGAAAACTTAGCTTGCCTAGGAAGAATTAATAATAAAGAATCTGGATGCAGTGATGATTTTAAAAGTAGAATAGCCGATGACCAGAGTATTTTGTCACAGTTGAAAAAAGTTTAGAAGAACCACGATTAGAATATTAGAAACAACTGTGAGGACAGTGGTCTAGTATGATTCGGAAAAGGGAGCATTCTGGAAGATTGAATATATTAAACTGACATTCTACGCTCATTAGTAATATCTGTAATCTTTGTTATTATGGGGATCTTTTTTCTTTCTTTTTTTGGCTGTTATGAAAAATAAAACATAACCTGAACAACATCGTTCAATTAATTAAAAACAACAACTAATTTTCAATAAAACATAAATGACACAATACACTTTTAGAAGGTTTACGGTAGGGTGTGGGAGCAGTAGGTAAACTTGTATTCATAGTAATTTATGCATTATATATTGATTATGTATTTTAATGCCAACCCGTTTTAGGATATTTATTCTTCTGCATCAGTGGCGGTTATCTTTATGTTGGATATAATTCCTTTTTTTAATTCCTGCTCCTTTAGAGTTTTTTTCCAGTCTGAATTATTGTTACTTTATTTCTGCTAGTCTTAATTTTCTTAATGATTTCTTACTTTTCTTTAAAAGTTTACCCCAATTTTTTTTTAAATTAATATATATATATATATATATATATATATATATATATATATATATATATATATATATATATATATATATATATATATATATATATATATATATATATATATATATATATATATATATATATATATATATATTATGTTTAAGAGGTAATTACTTGGCAAAAAAAAACAAAAAAAAAAAAAAAAAACTGTCGTCCTAATCCAGCAATTGAGACAAATGTGCACTTGAACAAGGCTTTTACCTTACCCATCTATCCAACTACCTAGGACCAAACAGTATACCCGAACCGTCAACAAAATAGAAATGTCCAAGTCCATGCAAAGTCATCATCAATAAATATAAGTCGTTGTAAATTTACAAGCAAAAGCACTTTAAATCTAGAAAAATATTTCCAAGTAGAACCTTCCATTTAGGGCTCATCAGAAGAAATACCACCTGCCTTAACGGGTTTCGAGGCTTTACTTTCTTTACCCGGCACGGTGGAGCCTCTACCATAAGATCTAAATGGTAACCCTATGTCTGGTAAAACTTGTGAAATACATGCATATTAGTCAAACTATTAAAAATTACATACAAAAAGTGTTTCAATGTTTCCTTAATAAAATCCCAGAGGTCACTGACAGAGACCATTCTGGAACAAATGAAGACATGTCCAGATGTATCTTTTATTGGTATCTGTAACCAATTACCAATTTAAAGATCCTCAAGCTTGTTTGAATACCACTACAAACTCAAACTTCCAAAAAAGCAAAGTGCAAGAGAAATTATATTAAAATATCATTCAGTATTTCTTTATAATTTTTTGTATATTTACTTAAAAGGTCATGATACATAAAACTAAATTTTTTGAATTGCCAACTAATTTTTTTGGCAGAAAAACCTCTTAAGATCAGTTTTTCCCTCAGCTTTTTACATCTATGTTTAAAATCTGTGTAATTACTGCATATTTTTGCATACCTAAATAATTGGGAATAATAAGCCGAATAAGTAATATTTGAATGTATATTACTTTCAAGGAATGGAACATTAATTACTTCAAAATTAAAATCATCCGTTTTATTATATAATTTAAAAACTAATTTATTATTATTTGAAATATTAATATTTAAATCTAAGAAATGGTCGGAGTGTCCCATCCCATAGCTAGGCTCAAGAATTAACTCTTGTGGATAAATATTTTTTGAAATCTCAATAAACTCTGCACAATTTATTGCTAAGAGATCGTCCAGATATCTTTTATTACTTAAAAGGTTATATCTTACATTGCTTGGGCTATTTTTATTTATGATATATTCGTATTCTAATTGACTTAAAAACAGGTCTGCTATGAATGGACTCGCATTCCAACCCATAGGAATACCTACAGTTTGTTTATATAAATTCCCATTGAATCTTAAAAAACTATTAAATAAAACAATTCTAATAGATTATAGTCCCTATTCACGTCGCTGAGCCTTGAGCTAAAATTAATTTTTAAGAAATTACTCCATCGGTCTTTTTTATTAAAAGCTACGATTTTCAGATATACGATATTAGGAATAAGACAAGATTTTCTTATGACAATTTTGAATTTTTCGAATAATAATGTAAGTTACGATGTTTTATACAAATTATAAAAGTAAAAGTAATCATCTCTTTCAGCTCAAACATTCGCTTAACAATATGTCATGTGTAATGATTCTTCACCGCTCTATTCTTTGTTCTTTCTAGAAAATTTTGTAATCACAGAGCAATGTACTTTAAAGTGATTTCTATTTTCTGCTAAAATTTAAGATATATCAGTAGCCGCAATTCTGGTTGGACACCTTGCTGCCCCAGCAATAAAACGTGGTTTTGGTGGATTTTTATGAAATTTTATCGTCCAATATAAGAAAGGAAACTGTTTATCATTATCATTTATTTTAATATTGAATTTTTTCAAAATTCTTTCTTCTATATTTTCAATCAAGCTATTCTCCTCCATATGGGCATTTTCGTATGTATTTGTTGTTTTTAACTCTTATGATAAAATATCACAATAGAGATTCTGACAAATTATGGCAAAATTATTGCTAGCTTTATCAACTGGTACAATTATAAATTCATTCTGTATATTAGCAATTGCTTGTTTCAAATTGGCATTATAAAATATTGAATTTTCCACAGAATCTGTTGGATTAATTCTATACATGCTATTTCTTACACTAGTCAAAATCAAATTTATCCAATTCTGAAATCTATCTTTAGTAATTTTCTCCTTCTTGCACCAATTATCAATAAATAAGTTTAAATCATTCTTTAATCCCCTAAGAATATCTGCTGGCCTTATGCGGTAAAAAAGACGGAACTTAGCACCCATTTTCATTATATTTTGAAGATCACGATGCTTTATAATGGACAAATCCCCCGTTACAATATGCTCATAAGTTTGATCCACATACGGTAAAAATTGCTCACAATTACACACCGGTTTCCAATTATTCCCCCTGTCCAGTTTTTTAAGTATTGAATTATAGTTAAAAATCATTTGACCAAATATTTTTGAAAATTTATATGTTAAAATTGGACTACCATTATACACCAAATTACATGGAAGGGCATTCCTTACTCTCCGCTGGTTTAAGATTCTTGGCAAATTAATATCTTCTATTTGTTTAGAACAAAAATTAATAGACAAATATAATCTATTATCCTTATTTACAATTTTATCAGATTTATTATATTTTGAAATAAATTTTGATTTAGCTAAAATGCAAACTGCATCATACATTAATTTATTTTTTGAGTTACATGTTGTTCTATTTTTTTCAATCCAGAATACTTTTATTAAATTATTCCTTGATAACTTATTTAAAGATTTTATTAAACTAGTCATTCCATTAGTCTCAAATATGTGACCTAAATCTATGAAAAATGCATTTAAATCTAAATAAATTTTTTTATTATTTTTTCTATGTTCTCTTGATCGGTTTTTACGTTTAGTGGGGCAATTAAAAGAAGCGTACCTCGTAAAGCCACCGATACAATTAGCAACTATATTCAAAATATCTCTGTAATTTAGATCTCGACTATTTAGCCCAAAAGGAAACGTAGTATCCAGATCCTTGTTCGAATAATCCTCTCGTGTGTTTCATTTATTATTTTTTTTCTTCTTTAGTAAATTTTTTAAGTTTCAGATTTTCTAAAATTTTAATAGGTAGATTATATACTGAGCAAGTACCATTACTACAATGTTGAACTAGATAATTATTAGTTTTTTCTTTGGTAATTTTAGTTTTATGTCCCGAAAATCTCTTATATATGTTGTTAATTGTTTCCCCCACATATTGTAATTGACAATTTTTACATTATATTAAATATTTAATTTTTTTTTATTTAAATTTTACCTTTCCATTTAATAAAATTTTAAAATTTTTTTTATATAATTTGATTTTAAAAAATTTTCTTGGTATTATTTTATATTTAAAAAGAAAAAAACGATCATTACACTTACTAATATTTGGCAGACCCCTTTGAATATTATCCTTACAAATATTATTCAATATAAAATCAAAAATCAAATAAAGCCAAAACGACAAACAATATAAAAATCCAAAACATCTCCAAAACCCAAGCCAAAATTCAACAATTAATAAGTTTAATATAAATAAACATACAAAAAAAAAAAAAAAAAAAAAAAAAACACTACCCTAAATAGAACATTTGCTTATGCAACCCTTATAAAATAAGTGATAAATTCGCCAAATAATCATCAATTTCAGGTAAAACCTGGACCAGGGTTAAGGTCTGTCGGGGAGGAATTTTTGATGATTCCTCCACCAGCACTAGATCCAAACTGGATTCATATTATGTTTAAGAGGTAATTACTTGGCAAAAAAAAAAAAAAAAAAAAAAAAAAAAAAAAAAAAAAAAAAAAACTGTCGTCCTAATCCAGCAATTGAGCAAAATGTGCACTTGAACGAGGCTTTTACCTTACCCATCTATCCAACTACGTAGGACCAAATAGTATACCCGAACCGTCAACCAAATAGAAATGTCCAAGTCCATGCAAAGTCGTCATCAATAAATGTAAGTCGTTGTAAATTTACAAGCAAAAGGACCTTAAATCTAGCAAAATATTTCCAAGTAGAACCTTCCATTTAGGGCTCATCAGAAGAAATACCACCTGCCTTAACGGGTTTCGAGGCTTTACTTTCTTTACCTGGCACGGTGGAGCCTCTACCATAAGATCTATATGGTAACTCTATGTCAGGTAAAACTTGTGAAATACATGCATACAAGTCAAGCTATTAAAAATTACATACAAAAAGTGTTTCAATGTTTCCTTAATAACATCCCAGAGGTCACTGACAGAGACCATTCTGGAACAAATGAAGACATGTCCAGATGTATCTTTTATTGGTATCTGGAACCAATAACCAATTTAAAGATCCTCAAGCTTGTTTGAAAACCGCTAAAAACTCAAACTTCCAAAATAGAAAAGCGCAAGAGAAATTATATGAAAATATCATTCAGTATTTGTTTATAATTTTTGTATATTGACTTAAGAGTTCATGATACATAAAACTAAATTTTTTTAATTGCCAACTAATTTTTTTGGCAGAAAAACCTCTTCAGATCAGTTTTTCGCTCAGCTTTTTATATCTATTTTTAAAATATGTGTAATTACTGCATATTTTTGCATACCTAAATAATTGGGAATAATAAGCCGAATAAGTAATATTTGAATGTATATTACTTTCAAGGAATGGAACATTAATTACTTCAAAATTAAAATCATCCGTTTTATTATATAATTTAAAAACTAATTTATTATTATTTGAAATATTAATATTTAAATTTAAGAAATGGTCGGAGTGTCCCATCCCATAGCTAGGCTCAAGAATTAACTCTTGTGGATAAATATTTTTTGAAATCTCAATAAACTCTGCACAATTTATTACTAAGAGATCGTCCAGATATCTTTTATTATTTGAAAGGTTATATTTTACCTTGAATTGAATGAGCTCTTTTTCTCAAAGCATTCCTGCAAAACTTGAACTTTGATTTAAAAAGTCGGGCTGGAGGAGGCGGCAACCCACCCCACGTGCAGTCATTCCTGGACATGTTACAAAAATATGAAGAAACTATATAAAAAACTTAAACTCAAAAGAAAGAGCAACATTAAGACTGAAAAAGCAAAAAAACATATCGTAAATGAGTGTTTTATTGCTTTTTTAGAACATCTCTCTAAAATTTGATACGTTTTCCCCACTAATTTGCGAAGTTTTGCCGAGTACAAGGGTAACTGGAGTAAAATAAACTGTATGTTTAACAATATATCAGGACGGAAGAGTTTATTTATTGATGTTTAAACGATACAATTTTCAGCTCAATATTGAAGAAAATCGCTCAATTAACCAAAATTACTAAAATGGGTTATTTTTTTATCGGTTGGCAACTCTGCATAATAGAAACAAATGAAGAAATAGTTAGCCTACTAAATTTTGGTAATATTTGGTAAATTTGGTTGATGAAATAGCAAAAAATGCTATAAATATTGACCAGCCAAGTGGGAGACCAATCCCAAATAGAGATATTTACCGATGGAGGCTATCAGATATTAATTTTAATAAGATTAATCCTATCTTTTCCCCCTTTCCCAATAAGAATCTCAAAAATTTATCATAGAATTCGTTCTGGAACAAATGGATTAAATTTCCTTGCATTCTCATATAAGTCTTCTAATTCAAGTGGTTCAATTCCCCTGTCCCCTCTTTGCAGGCATTGTAATATGAATAATGAAACAATTGACCATTGCCTATTTGAATGTAATATGCTGACATCTGCACAACATACCTTGCTTTGTAAACTGTTAAAATGATTCAAACACCACAAAATCTCACTATCAGCCAAGAGCCTAGCCAACTATACATGCACACAGAGCACAGAAATTGATATCTATCATCTTATATTTGAACTCCTTGAGTCAAAAGATATACTGAAAGATATCTGACAATATCAAAGAAATAAGAGAGGACCAAGCCAGTAGCTCTGTAGCCCACAGAGTGAAGCAAAAAGAAAAGGACTAAATAGTATTAACTGAATAGCCCGCCTGCTGTGAATTAGAATAACAAGAAGAAGAATGCTAGCAATGCTGAAACTCGTCAGCACAGCCCACAGAGCCCACAGAGTGAAGCAAAAGGAAAAGGGCTAAATAGTGCTACTGAAAAGCCCGCCTGCTGTTAAATAGAAGAAGAAGAAGGTAGTCAGCAACAGCAACAGCAACCTTATAAGAAAATCAAAATATATTTTCTTATGATTATTATCGCTTCTAATCAGCAGTATTACCAAACCAATTCTGCTCAAGTCATCCTCAGGGCTATACTGTGGTGTTTATCCTCTCCATAATATAGTACAGACGGTTTGATATCATCTATTTTCCCTTCTTGTTTTTAGTTTTATTTTTGTGTTTTAAAGCTTTTTCGAATAAGCAATGATTAGAAGTCCTCCAAAAAAAAAAAGTCCCCCCAGATCCCAAATCAAATTCCAGTGAAAGTGTCATAGTGAAAGATA